>NC_136958.1:9371799-9596799 GCF_032717465.1 Coenobita brevimanus
GTATCATTCCCCACTCTTACCACTCCTCACCCCACTTTGCAATCCCTATCCTCCGCATGGTCATCTCTCACCATTGATTTCCCCCCCCCCCTCACTTTCTGCCTGTCATTCTACCCCTCACTTTCACGCTTCCCTCATATGAACCTATCATTCACCCCACACCTCTCAGTATCTCCAGACCTCACTCTCATTCTTCCTTAACTTCATATTTTTACCTCACTTTCACTCTTACCTCACTCTCACTTCATCTCCCATCTCTACCCTCACTTCACCATCACCTTCAGTCCTCACTTCCCCCTCCCGCCACCCCCATTCAAGCTACAGCAAAATGTAAGAAGTGTCTTTGAAACGTTCCGTACCTTCCAGTTGGTCCGCTCCGCCATAAGGCCTTCCTGGAGCCAAATTAGATTGTTGCACCAGCGCAGATAACGAAGCGGCAACACGACGTCTCATAAAAATGGGGAAGAAAGGGGAAATCTAGTCTGTGTGTTTTCCGTGATTGTGTCAGCGAGAGGAAAAAAGAGGAGAATGAGACTATTTTTTTTTTTTCTCTCTCTCTCTTTCCATAAACTCATTTACTTTTGTCCCCCATTGCTTAGTTCTACTCACTTTACCATCTGTTTTAGTGATGATACATCAAGGAGGAAAAATAGGGATGAGGTGGATTGGTTTCTTATAACTTACCCACTCATTCCTTGTTTACCTTCCTACTCCGTTCTTATTGGCTTTTCCTCTTTCTTCTGCCTACGGGAGACTTTACACTTCCTCTTCTGTCTTTCTTTCCTTCATTCTTTCTTCTTCCTTCTGCCTATGGGTGACTACACTGAGTGTCAAGCCAAATGGTTTCCTGTACACCAGGAAACCATTTACTAAGCTGGGTGGTATCCATATGACCAAATTATGGCGCCTGGTGGTTTAGTGGGTAATTAAGGGGCTTCAATCGGATTCAGCCTGTGAGGGTTTATATCCAAGGGATGGTTGGGGTTTATTGCTCAAGTAATGCCACTCAGGGATGAGTGAGACTGGTCACTCTCATCTTAAATGTCAGGACCAACTTGCCTAGCCCCGGGTTCCTAAGCCCCTCACGGGGCGACACAAGGTTGGATGATAGATAGATAGATAAATAGATAAATTTGTGTCTTTCTATGAATGAGACGAGAATGGATTAGAGACCATTTTTCTTATTTTTCACATGCCCATCTCCTTCTATTATTAACTTGTATTAACTTTTCTTTTATGTAGCTCTTCCCAACTGTGTCAGGACATTTTAATGGGAATGAGAATATTTTGTAACTTTTTACTTCAGCTCATCATTGCTTTTTCTCATTTTTTCTACTTCTTAATTTCTCAATCTCGTGATTTTTTTCTATCACTTCTTTTTTCTTCATCATCATTTCCACCTACGTCTATCGTCTACTGACTATGTTCTTTCGTCATCTACTTTTTCTTCCATGTGTTTCTTAAATATGTGCTCTGGAGAAGCATTTTTTTTTTTTTTTACTTCACCCCTCCTCTTTCTCACTAACCTATTTTTTCTGTGTGTTCCTGGCTGTTTCCTGCTCATTTTCGTTCAGTATTTTTTTTTTTTATGTGTGTGTGTGTGTAGTTGTTACATGACGTGAAAGAGCATCTGCAACTACGTTTGATTTAATGGGCACATACTCAAAGGTTGGCTTGAAGTCTTGGGGAAAAAAAAAAAAATGACCATCGTGCAAGGCGTCCAGTAAGATGTCTTCCTTTGAATAAGTCACAAAATGGGAGATGATCTGTTTGTATATGACTTGATATCCATAGGTTATGTCTGAAATGTCTGAGAGACCAAACAGCTAGTAAAGCCTCCCAATCAGTAACACTAAAGTTATGTTCAGCGGCAATGATGGCACGACTAGCATACGTTATTAAACGTTTCCTCTTTGCATGATAAAATTGCATCAATACTGCGCCAAGGCCTACACCAGATGAGTCTGTACGAAGAAGAAAAGGTTTCTTATAATCAAGGAATGCCAAGACTGAGGTATTAATAAGTGCTGTCTTCTGTGTTTCAGAGGCGTGGGACTGGTCATTAGTCCAAACAAAAGTTTCATTTTTCTTAAGTAATTTAGTAAAAGGGGCAGCGATCTGTGCATAACCTTGAATATATCGCTGATAGTATCCACTCAATTCATGGGAAATGCTTACATCTTCAGTCCTGGTAGGCTCTGGGAAGTTGGCAACTGCTTTACCTCTCTCATCTGAGGTATGAATTCCCTTAGCATCAACCACATGTTCAAAAGAAATTTAATTCTCTTACTCAGGAAATTGCATTTACAGAGCTAAACTTTTATCCCTGCCATTTGGAGCCGATCAAAACTTGCTTTGGTTTCGCAAAAGTTCAGTGATTGAATTATTCACTACACTAATGTCATCTAGATATGCAACAAGAAAATAGCCAATCATACCGCTGAATACAGAACTGTTAAGCCTAATGAATACTGATGTATTTTTTCTAAGACCAAAGGAAAGTCTTAAAATTATTGTAGTCTGAAAAGGTACTGAATGCAGTGGTACGGCAAGACGACTCTTCCATTTCTACTTCCCAGTGGTCACTAAGAAAGTCAAGTAAAAACAACGTTATTCTCGCCAAATGATTCCAGCAAATCTGTTACGTCTGTTGTTGAGAATCAGTTGGGTACAGTTTACCTTATGGTAGTCAACCACGAGTCTAAATTCACCTCTATTCTTGGGGACTAGGAAAAGCGAACTTCCACGGACTGATGAGCGTTCAAAGAGGTCCTGATTAACCATATCCCTCAGGACTTGATCCTGACCATCTCCCTTTGCTGAACATTTTCAGTGCATTCATTTACACAGAGAGTAGGCCAGCATACTCTCTTAACACCTCTACCTTCAACTGTCTACACCACAGTACATGCACATAAGATTTCACAGCTTCTATTCCCACTCCCTTTAGCAATGGCTGCTGCATTATTACCATCAAACGAGGTGATACCTCGGATTGCCACCACCGGCAGGGTAGGGCTGGCGGGACAAGGTGTTCCTGGTCGTCATCAAGCGACTGTGCCGGCAGCGACTGTTGCAATTTCCAGTCATGCTCGTCAGCGGAGAAGTGAAGGTGCGGCCTTATTCTTCACCAATATCCGTGGCATTAGCACAACTCTAAATTCAGCTCATTTTTTCCTGCAGTCCATATCCCTTCTGGTCCTATTCCTCACAAAACCACAAATCTCATCCTCTGCCGAAATATCCCCATTTTGTTCTCCTGGTTACCATCTCCTCACAAATTTCCGTAACAAGGGTGGCACCTGTTGTTATGTCACATCTCAATATGCAGTTGACAGTTTTAAACTTCACTTCATCCAGTTTTGATTACTTATTATATAAACTAAATTGTCGTAATATTACCAATTATATCTGTGTAGTCTATCGCACCCCTAATGCATCTTCAGAACCAAGTATATTTGACTCCATATCCACACAGTTGAGTAGCCTTAACTATGCTCTCAGCACCGAAATTATCATTTTGTGTGATTTTAACGTACATAATGTTCAATGATTATTGCATTCTGCCAGGACTGAAGATGCTGGTCTAGAGTGTGAGCTGTTTGCAGAATCGTTTAATCTCACGCAGCTGGTAATGTAACCAACCAGAATACCAGATAACCCAGACCATAATGCCCATCTCTTGGATCTATTCCTGACAAATAATCCAGATCAATACAGGATAGAGGTACTGTCACCACTTAGATCTTCTGATCATAATCTCATCAAAGCCTCAGTAGCTAGCCTCCCAAACGTCCCCGCTCTGAACCTGTAAGAGTGACCTGAAGGCACTTTGATAGGGCAAACTGGGATGGATTTAGAAATTATCTTGCTGACATTCCATGACAGTCTTTCTTCTCAAGTGACGCCAATTCTGCCCAGTCCCACATTTGTGATGTAATATTAGCTGGTATGGATTTATTCATACCGAGTCAATAGTTCGCTAAAAGATCGAACTCTTCAAAATGGTTTGGTGGCAACTGTGCCAGTCAACAGCCCAAAGGTCATTAGCATATAACTCTTACTTAAAATCAAAAACATCCGAATCACTCTCTCAATTTAAAATTGCTAGAAACCATGCAAAAGCTGTAATAAATCCTGCTAAATCAAACATTCTTCAAAATCAAGCACCAAAACTACTTAACAACCCTAATGACAATAGAATATTCTGGTCAACTCTCAATTCTTTCAATAATAAATTTAACAAGACATCATCCATTCCCCCACGAAAATCTTCAGATGGCAACACTGCAAATGACACGTGTGGGAAAGCAGATGTCTTTGCCAGTAATTCTACCATAGAATAAGTCAGCCAGAACGTCCCAGTACTAGAACTTGACTCCCGAAATTGTTCCACTTATCATTCAGACAAGACGCTTAAAATCCATCCTAGACAATTTACCTACCAACAAAGCTCGAGGACCAGACGGAATTCCTCCATTTGTCTTGAAAAAGTCTTCTCCAGAACTTGCCTCTGTTCTAGCTAAATTATTCAGACTATTCATACTTACTTCTTCATTCCCTAATTCATGGAAAGAAGCCAATATCAACCCAGTTCCAAAGAAAGGAGGTTTCTCTGACCCCTCTGATTACAGAACAATAGCTGTCACATCTTTTGGCAAAGTATTTGAAATTTTAATTAATAAGCACATAGTTAAACATCTTGAATCCAACAACTTAATTAGTGATAGACAATATGGTTTTTGCCACGAAAGATCCACCATTGACATAGCGTACTCAATAGCCTGACTCATAACATTCATCAATCAATCGACCTACGTGGCAAAATTCATGCAGTAGCCGTTGATATTTCTAAAGCTTTTGACAGTGTACAGCACTGTTCCCTGCTGTCCAAACTCCCTTGCTATGGACTAATGTCTTTTGTTCCTCAGCTTTCCTCATATCTCAGCAACAGAAAAATAAGAGTAAAAGTAGATGATGTATATTCCAACTTCCACTCAACATCAGCATGCCACAGGGATCAGTTCTGGCACCAACCCTGTTTCTGGTTCATATTAATGACCTCATATCTGTCACCCACAATCCCATGCATTCATATGCAGATGACTCAACACTTCATAGTTCATTCACACTCAGACACCCATTTGGAAAGTAATATCTTTAACTCTAGACTCAGTACAGCCATCTCCATCAGTCAAAACTTATCTACGATCAATGAATGGGGACAAAACAACCTTGTCTCATTTAATGCCAGTAAAACCTAATATATACAATTTACTAATAGACAGACATTGCCAGATTCGTATATTACCTTGAATGCTACTAATATTCCCATCTCCAAAACTATTGAAATTCTCAGTGTCTCACTTAACAATGCCCTCAGCTGGACCTCTCATGTCAGATCACTTGCTAAAACCGCCTCAAAGAAACTTGGATTATTGTAGAGAGTCCGTAACTTCTTCACTGACGACCAGTTAGCTATAATTTACGAGAGTCATGTGCTCTCTCAGCTTGAATATTGTTCACCCTCGTGGAGTGGATGTGGAGAGGTTGCATGAAAACAACTAGAGAAAATTCAGAACAAAGCTGCTGGGAATATTAATAACCCTGCTAATATAAATAAACTACCTCCCCTACAAGAAAGAAGGAATGTTGCCTCCCTTGCATTATTCTACAAATATTTTTATGGTACATGGTCAGACAAGGTTGCGTCCATTGTGCCACCTCTCCATGCCTTCCCTCGTGCTACACGGGCATCTGGTAGCGCTCGTGACTGGAACGTCACTTAGACATATTCCAGAACTTCTGCCTATCAGAATTCTTTCATTCCCCGAACTGCATCTCTCTGGAAGTCACTTCCCCAGAGTTGTTTCCCTCCAAACTTCAACCTATAGCTGTCCAAGTCCAACTGTTACAGATATTTTATGAATGGAGGACACCAGTAATCTGTGTTACGGATTATCATCTTTTTTTTCTCATTTGTTTTTCCTTCCTCTGTTCTGTTATTGAAAAAAAAAAAAAAACTATCATCAGCTTCTTATCGTATGCTATGGGGTAATGAATAAATGGATCTTGAACTTGGCTCTCTTTTGTAGTTATTTTTTTCTTGGAAGGAACATTTTGCGGGCTAAGCCTTTGATTCCTTCTTCCTTGCATTGAAAAAAAAAAAAAAATCTAGATGCTGGGACAAATTGGTTGCGTACCGGTAATCAGGTCAATAGTGTGTTTATCAAACTGGTCTTTCACATAGGTTCACCAGGCAAGGCCACAAAATCTATATAGGAAAGATTAATTAACTGCTCTTTATACTGAAGAAAGTCACCCGTGTTTACATGAAGGATAAGGTCAGCACTCTGGTATATCCTGGCACACCTTAACGGTCGTTGGGTACATCAGGGAATCGGGAATCTTTCTTACACACGTAAGCTTTAGTGGAGCATTGGTGACATTTAGTAGGTAAAAATAAAACAAATTATCCTCCAACACGGAACTCAATGCTGACTCATATTTTAAGTCATTCACACAACACGTCACTGGTAAGGCTAATGTATTCTGTGAATTCGTGTGGCAACAAAACTGCACCATTTTGTCATTGCTCGTTTCATGTCCATGTGTTACAAAATGTCATTCAGACTCGTTAAGATAGTTAAATGTGACGTAGATGAGTCAACCATTGTGTCACAGTTAGAGGGGATGTCATGAGATACTGGTACTAAATTGTCTTCAATACTTTCTACTGGTGGCTGTGAAGTAGGTGTTACAGTGGGCTGTGTCACCGAATTTACCTGTGAAAGGACAGGATGTGCACTATTCATGCGTGATACACAACATCCTCATACTCTGTACTACCACAAGTTGGTATCAGCACAACAGAAAGTTGAGCCATGTGCCAATACCAATCAAACGATCTTCAGGATACCGGAGTTTTTTGTGTGACTTAAAACTCAGCTGTGAAAGGTTTTATTAATTCATGAAGTTGTATTTCAGGATTTACCCTGCTCTGCACATAAAATTCTGAACTGTCAACACCACAGAGGAGAATATCAGGCTGTTCAGTGATGCAGACCCGTTTGATCTTTCTTTTAATGTTGTCTAGAGAAGATCCAGATATTAAGGTCACCACAGACCCGGAGTCCGTGAAAAATTATGTAGGGACTCCTACACAGTAACCTACGATAAGTACACCTAAGTGTGTCAGAAGACCAATCTGGTATTTGGGGAGCTCAGAATTTTGTGTCATCATGGAGGGTTCTTTTCGTTCTGGCACTGGGTTTTCCCAACTGTGTTTTGGCAAGGGCACGGCATTCGCAAGTGCATTGTTGATGGCTGTTGTGATAAGTGCGGTACTTGTAACTGATCATGAAGGTGATCTATTATCACACCTGTATCTTTGTTCATCCCTTAGTCTTTTGTAATAGTGAGCTGATCGATGACCTAATCGATTACAATACCAATAAACTGTCCTTTTCTGCCGTTAGATATGGCACGGTCATGAGAGAATCTTTGCGATCCAGGTCTTGCACGTGACACAGATGATGAAAGTGCTGTGGTGTTTTTTCTGTTGAGCAGACGTGAAACGTTTCCTTAGCCTTGTGAATGAGAAGCTGATGTTGGCCTAGTAACTGGTTGAACTGTACGAACTGTTTGAGTAGGTATGATACCAAGATTCTCATCTATCTGTACAACTAACATGGTTATTTCGTCCCAAGGAGAAAACTGAATCTGTCGCAGCATCAAATTCATCCTTGCTAAGACGATTTAGGAACCTGAGATCACTAAATAACGTTGCTATAGAATTTAGTGTTCAAGTGGTTTTTCCCATATTATCAGTTTCTGCCCACGGACTGTTTCACAGTGCCTCAAAAAGCTCAGTCCCTGTTGTAGCCGATACCGCAGCTCGCCTGTAACAGCATATTTTGCTCAGGAGGGATGAACTTATGCAGTCTCATACTTTTAGAATTCTGCCGATGCTCTTGAAACATCTGCTTTCACGTGATTAGAACAATATCTATAAATTCGTTATAGTATTCATCAATGGAAATAAACTTCTCAGGGAATCTACACTTTATGACCCCAATCTTAACACGAGGCATCCCACCGATGTATGGGTACATTGCAACATTTTGTCACAGCTAGTCTCGTCGACATACTGGTACGTCGTGCAATTGCAAGGTTCATAATTTGCACAATTTTCAATTTTTGCACATGATTTTTCGTACGTATACACGGGACACCTTCCTCTATTTCTCTGCAAGATGCCAGGCAGGGACAATGCCTTACACCTCATAACCTCCCTTCCCCCCCCCCCGCATACCACTGTCTCGGCAATTCACCTGTTACCAGTGACCTCGCCAATAAAGACATTCAGGGCCAGAGTGATTCTCCAATCGATGACAATGCGGAGGACAAAGTTTACATAGCATTAGAGGAAGAAATAGTCAGAAATGATGATCAGGTAATGTTGCCAAAAAAGGTCAGGTGTATTGATGAGTTAGTGAGTGAAACAATGCTTATAATGCCTATATGACTGTTTGAAAACCAATATACTCTCGTACTACATACAAATTCGTACCAAATAAATAAATAAATACTGTTTATGAGTGGTGTGGAATAGTTACCCTCCCATAGAACTCATTTTCTTTGGAGCCAGCCTGATAGAAAACCCAGTAAGGTAAGGAGGTACTGCTACCTGTAACGAGTATTTTAAACCTCAGGTGAGCGATTTCTCTATGAATTTTCGATGTTTCTCACCAAAAGCGGAGGTTTTAGCCAAAAATTTTTTTTTCCAAAATAGCTCGGGATTGGGGGGTGTCAGTGGTGCGAAATAGCTCGGGACATGACGGGTTAAATAACCGTCATCTAGCTTCTAAGACATGCAATCTTAGCACCGTCTGTTGTAAGTCCTTTGTTATTATCTGCAGACTGGACATCACTAATGAAATCACAAACACCAATACCAGGATTCATACCCGTAAATTTTGGATCCAATGAATCTTCCATGATGATCGTTTGCAGTGTAGGAGGGGGTGCTGTTGTAGGCCGAGTTGACATGATTAAAGAAGTAGATTTTTTTTTTTTTTTTTTTTTGAGCAGAAATGGTAGGAAAAGATAAGGAGGGTGAGTTTCTATCAGAAGGTTACTGAGAAATGTGTGATGTATTGATGGTAGGACATGAATGGGACTCGGCTGATTGAACTATTTCTCACAGTTAATCATTCCATTTCTCAAACGAGCAAGATTGTCGTGTGACCTTTCAGTCTGCATCAGTTTTATTTCATCTACGGAAGTAGGTGCATCATCTTCAGGAAAGTTAAACTTCTTAAAGTATGGAGATGTCATGAAGAATTGAACTGTATAGAAAAAGTACAATGAAAATATTAAGCAAGTGAATACACTTGAAGAGATTTTTTCAACTAATATTAGACTATTATGTATAATAACGGTCAGCATAGAAGGGTCTTTATGTAAAGAATGTTTACCAGTGAAGTGTTCAAATGGATGATATTGTAAAACAAACTCGAGAGCATGAGAAACGATCTGGAGAAGTTGTTTTAAGTACAGCAATTTAGGTGTGTAAGAGGAAAAAAATAATGTTTAAAGATTATTCATCTGGAGATAGTAGAAGAAATTTTTTGCCTCGCCTGGACATAGTCTGGCGAGGTACTGATTTTTTTGGTCCAATTTGTTTTTTTGCTTGTTTGTTTGTATGTTTGTTTGCTTGCTTGTTTGTTTGTTTGCAACAGTACAAAAAAACGGCTGAAAGAAATTACATGGAACTTATGGATATGTGGGCAGTGGTCCCGGAAGAAGGTGATTAAATTTTGAAGGTAATCGAGTGAACATGAAATGACAAAATCAAGGTCACGGATTTTCAGAGAGCTATAACTTGAAAACCGGTTAAGATAGAGATATTTACTATTATGAACATAGAGGAACTCGTGATATGGGCTTTCATTTGACACCAAGACCTTTAACCCTGAGTGACCCTAGAAGGTCAAACTCAAGGTCACGGATATTGTAACTCGAAACTGGTTGAAGATAGATATTTGCTACTATCAACATATAGTACAGGAAGACCCAGAAAGGTTTTTAACTGGTACTAATACCTTTTACTGTTAGTGACCTTGACAGGTCAAACTCAAAGTCACGGATATTCAGGGAGCTATAACTCGAAACTCGTTGAAGATTAGATATTTACTATTATGAAGATAATGGAAGTCTCATATGGGCTTTTATTTGGCACCATGATCTTTGACCTTGAGTGACCTGGAAAGATCAAATGCAAGACTAAATGGGAATATTGATTTTGTACTAAACGCAATAAAACAGCTGTTGTTGGGCGAGATTTCTTGTGCCTGGCACCACTTGTTACTGAATGGTTCCAATTCACCACCTGTCTGTCCAGCATATAGTGTTAAATATACATGTGAGACACTGGGAGAGTTGTGAGACGGTACTGATAGCTGAGTTTTTCCCTGGCTGACTGACCTGATGTTGCGGTCATGTTGAAAGCTAGCTTGGGGCAGGAGGTGAACAGGGGAAGTTTCGGGTCACTGGGCCACTGAGGGGTTTGACAATCAGCAAAATCATAGTCAGAATTAAGGGATGCCTGGTGACAGGCAGGCATGGTGACAGACACGCTTGGCGACAGACAGTTTTGGTGACAGACAGGCTTGATAACAGACCGGCTCGGTGACAGACAGGTTCGATGATAGACAGACAGTATACAAGCTCTGTAGTACATAGTAGACAGGTACTAGATTTGATGTTAGAAATGTTTTGTGTTATATGGTAGACGGTTATTGGATTTGATGGTAGAGAGACTTGTGAGAAAGCATATTCTTGACCTCACTGCCACCAAAATGTGAGATGTAGGCCCATAGATATACCTTCGGAAATTCAGATTATTCTTAAAGACTCCGCACAACAACTGGATACTTTATTCGGAGAGAGCTGTTTTACATTCTCAGAGTCTATCAGTTCTCAGTCTGTCCTAAAATCATTCAAGGTGAGGTAAGTGTTATCAGTCCCATGACGTTACGCTGAGTTAAGGATTGTCAGCTTTGTACACATAAATGTGTTCTCAACAGATTTTATCAGAGGCAGCGACCACTGCCAACTCATTGCATTCTGGCAGTGTCTGAGTCATGACGACTGAGCAACAAATATCTGCTCACCTACAGAAAGTAGAAGGTTCATTGTATTCTTGTTTCTCCTTACTGATTTAGTCATTCCAACTTTAAGGTATTTTTTGTTCATCTTCAATTTGCAGTGTGGGGTCTTCATGATAGTGCCAAAGAAAACAAGAGGGCATTTTTTTTTTTTCTGTTTCTCTTACTTGTTTTCCCATTCACTTCTATCTGATTTCTTATACAGTAGTTGTGTTCATTTTGTATTTTAAAGTATGCTTTGTTCCCTGGTTTATATATATATATATATATATATATATATATATATATATACAGTAATTATATATATATATATATATACAGTAATTATATATATATATATATATATATATATATATATATATATATATATATATATATATATATATATATATATATATATATATATATATATATATATATATATATATATATACAGTAATCCCAGTAGTATCTGGACGCCCACTTTCTGGACACCCCACTTACCGGACATTTTGGTCTCGGGATTTAATATCCCCAAAATTGCCCAAAAATCGCTAAAAAAAAAAATCTGACTTTTCTCCCCCCATAATTTGAACTTGGTGTGCGCGGCGCGGACCAGCTGTGTTTTGGTGCGTAGTTCTGCCGTCGTCCACTAGAGCACCCCTGTAAATTCCCCACTTACCCCCCATCTCTTTGTGTGTGCATACTTGTCATCATGGCCACCCACATGCTTGCTTTTGTGGTGGTGCCCTACTTGCTGCAGGCTCTCCTGCTGCTCTCCTTCCTCTTGTTAGTGTGTGTGTGATGATGGCCCCGCCGCCTGAGAAGAGGAAGAGAGTGGTTTTGACTCTGGAGAAGAAGAGGGAGATATAGGACAAGGTGGATGCGGGATGGCCAACCCCACACATCCTCCATGAATTCAACCTGGCCCGATCTACTTTGTTTGATATCAAGAGATCCCGTGACAAACTTATGCAGTACAAGGTTGACTTCTCGTCAAAGAACAAATGCAACGTGGAGAGGAAGATGATGTTTACTCCCCGGTATGCTGAAGTCAACCGCTCCATATTGATTTGGAATCGGCAGCAATGTGCTGCTGGTGTGCTGGTGCATGGCACAGAGCTGAGGGCTGCTGCTGAGAAGTTCGCAAGGCTTCACGATGCCCTAGACTTCAAGGTATCCGAGGGTTGGCTCTTCGCGTTCAAGTTACAACATGGCCTTACCAACCGTAAGTCTCATGGCGAAACTTTGGACACCAACGAGGATGGAGTAAAGGAGTTTCGGCACAAGGTGAAGGGCTTGATCGACAGGGAGGGCCTCACTCTCGGTCAAGTCTACAACGCTGATGAAACTGGTTTATTCTATCTCTCTTTGCCAACAAACTCTCTAGCCTAGGAGATGAAGAAGCGTGTACCTGGCCACAAGCTCTACAAGCAACGGATATCTGCTTAGTGTTGTGCCAATGCTAACAGCATGCACCGGCTCAAGCCCGCTATTGTTGGCTGCGCAAAGCAGCCTCGGTGTCTTCATGGGGTGATGGATGTCCTTCCTGTCATTTGGTACCATTCTGTGAAGGCATGGTTCACTGTCCAAATCTTCAAAGACTGGTTCCACTGCCATTTCGTCAAGGAGGTCATCAATTACCAGACGAAGACACTGGGAATCCCGTGTGACCAGGTAAAGGCCCTCCTTCTCTTGGATAATGCACCTGCCCACCCATGTGACAAGGACTCGGTGGCTGAGAATGAGTGCATTAGGTGCATGTTTATGCCACCTAACAGACTGCTGTCATCCAACCAATGGACCAAGGAGTGATTGTGGCAACGAAGAAGCTGTACCGAAGGAAGTTTTTGGACGAGGTGATGGTTGTTCTTGAGGATGAGGACGGGCACAGGGAGGGACGGGACACGCGAGGCCAGCAGACTTTGGAAAACATTCGCCACTACAACATCAAGTCTGCAATCTACAACAGAACCAGTGCATGGAAAGAAGTCCCTGTCAAGACTCTAGAAAATGGTTGGTCTCGTCTGCTTCTCAGAATGGATGTGGAGCACGATTTCCTAGGTTTTGACATGGACGATTTCCATGCACGTCTACGTGCGCATGGCGACGATGTTGATGTGGACGAAGTGCGTGAGTGGTTGGATGATGATGAGGGAGATCCTGGGTATCAGACCATGTCTGATATCGAGATTGCATCTTCAGTTGCAGGTGTCAGTACCCAACTTGAAGATTCCGACGAGGATGGCGACAAGGATGCCGACTTCTCTCAGCGTGACACTACTCCAGCCATCCCCAAGCTGAGCACACTCCGGGAACAGGTAGAGTTCGTTCTCGACTACCTGGAACACCTGGACTGCAACAAGGAGATGGGACCCTTGGGACATTTGGAGGAAGTGCGCGCTTTCAGGCAGCGCATCATTAATTGCCAAAATCATTGTTCCTTGTGTCAATCAACCGTTGACAGCTTTTTCAGACCTGTGACCCCCACTGTGCCCAGCCCTGGCTCCACACAATTGCCTCCCCAAGACAGGCCCTCATCCTTGCAGCCACAGTCCAGCACATCAGGCACGGTGGAGTCGCCACTGGACGTGAGTTTGCGCCTCTCTTCAGAGTCGTCTGAGTGGGTAGTCCATCACCATAATCCCAACGACGCACCCCTAGGCCACCTGCATCAGCTACTCTCAGACTCTGACAGTGAATAAACAGCAAGAACTCCCCACTAGACCACACAGGAATTTACAGTGTTGTACAGTGAAAAAAACAGTGCGCAGTGTTAAGAAAATAGAATTCTGAGTGCAAAGACTTAAGTGCAGAGTGCAACACTGATTTTATTGACGTTCAATGGAGAGCAAATTAGACTAGAGTGTGTAGTGTTCAGAAAATGAATTTATGAGTGCAAATGACTAAGTTCAGTGCAAGACTTCATGTACAGTGTACTGCAAGTGCTTCAGATATTCCTTTTTACTGTCAGAGTCTGAGAGGAGGCGGGTTATTCATCGAGATGGCCATGGACTTGTAAGTATTCAGAATGTTTCATACTCTACTGTATTTTCCATACTTACCTCTCAAACCTCATTTCACTCTTATATGTCCCTTATTGGTGTAAATAGGGTCTTAGGTGCCATGCATGTCCAGTAGGGAGATGTTTTTCTGAGTTAGGCTAGGTTAGGGTCCATAAGTATCCAGTCCAGGAGCAAGGGACTTGTTGTAATTACCCAGAATGTTTAATATTGTATATACTCACCTTTAAAACCTCATTCTCTGGTGCTTTTGCATTTATTTCAGTCTTTTATGCCTCTTATTGGAGTGAATTGGGTCTTAAATAGCTGCTATGCATGTCCAGTAGGGAGTTGGATAGGTGTTTTTCTGAGTCAGGGTAGGTTAGGGTCCATAAGTAAAAGTCCAGGAGGCTAAGGCCCACTATCCAGACATGCCTTTGGCTCTTTTACATCGGATAGTGGAGGGATTACTTTATATATATATATATATATAGATATATATATATATATATATATATATATATATATATATATATATATCGGATACGTTTATGTGAAACTACAGAAAGTGGTGAATGTTTTCGACATATCAGATAGAGCCAGGAGTCAGGGGGCTTGAATGATGAGTGAATGAAAGCGTGGCCCATTGGATTGGGTAAACTTAGGCTGTCTGGACATGCTACCCCACACCCTGCCCTAGGGTGGGAAAGGAGGTCTGGATGATGATGATGATGACATAGCTCTCTCTCTCTCTCTCTATACATATATATATATATATATATATATATATATATATATATATATATATATATATATATATATATATGTTGAGTACACCGCTTCCCGTCTGATCAGCGAAGTTAAGCAACGTTGGGTCTGGTTAGTACTTGGATGGGTGACCGCCTGGGAACACCAGATGCTGTTGGCATCCCTATGTGTCAAGTGGGGTTGGTGGAGGATTAGTGCCCCTCCCTGTAAAACAATTAACTCTAAGCCGTTGGCCACCCCGTTTGGGATACATGGCGTCTGGCAATGAATGAATGAATGAATGGGTGTGTGTGTGTGTGTGTGTGTGTGTGTGTGCGCATTTATTTTTCAACCGTCCATCCCGCATTAACTTAAATTCACTGGTGCCCCCTCTGCAATGGGTCTGGGCGTGGGAATCCGAAAGGAGGCATCATCTTATGACGCCCTAACACCTTTTAGACCAGAAGTGGCGAGGTGGCTACGAGGCGTTGCTCATAGAGGTGTTTAATCGACCAGGTGGTATACTGCAGACTGTCAATCTACATATATATATATATATATATATATATATATATATATATATATATATATATATATATATATATATACAGTAATCACTCTAATATCCGGACGCCCAATAACCGAACATCCCCACTAACCGAACCTTATCGTCCTGGGATCAAACATTCCCAAAATGGTCCGAAAATCCAAAAAAATTGGAAAAAAACCGATTTTTTGCCGTCCGTAATTTGAACTTGCCGCGCGCGCCGCGTGAGAGCATTGTTTTGGTTCGTCATTCCTCCGACGTCCGATAGAGCGCCGCTGCATCCTCCCCACTTCCCGCCTGTCTCTCACCGCGACTGGACCTGCGCTCTTCGTAATGGCTGCCCACGTGCTCGCTTTTGTGGTGGTGCCGTACTTGCTGCAAGGCCTCCTGCTGCTCTCTGCCCTACTCTTAGTGTGTGTGATGATGGCCCCGCCTCCTGAGAAAAGGAAGAGAGTGGTGTTGACTCTGGAGAAGAAACGGGAGATATTGGAGAAGGTTGATGCGGGTTGGTCTTCCTCTCGCATTCTCCGCGAGTTCAACCTGGCCCGGTCGACTTTGTTTGATATCAAGCGTTCCCGAGACAAGCTCATGCAGTACACGGCTGACTTCTCGTCGAGAAGCAAACGCAACGTGGAGAGGAAGGTTATGTTTACTCCCAAGTATGCAGAGATCGACCGCTCCACGTTGATTTGGTATTGACAGCAACGTGCAGCTGGTGTGATGGTACGTGGAACGGAGCTGAAGGCTGCTGCTGAGAAGTTTGCAAGGCTTCACGACGCCCTAGACTTCAAGGCATCCGAGGGTTGGCTCTTCGCGTTCAAGTTGCGACATGGCCTTACTAACCGTAAAGCACATGGCGAAGCATTGGATGCTAACGAGGATGGAGTGGACGAGTTTCGGCACAAGGTGAAAGGCTTGATCGACAGGGAGGGCCTCACTCTCGGTCAAGTCTATAACGCTGACGAAACTGGCCTATTCTATCGCTCGGTGCCAACGAACACTCTCGCCGATGAGACGGAGAAGCGTGTACCTGGCCGCAAGCTTTCTAAGGAACGGATATCTGCTTTGTGTTGTGCCAATGCTAACGGCATGCACCGGCTTAAGCCCGTTATTGTTGGCCGTGCAAAGCAGCCTCGGTGCCTTCGTGGGGTGATGGATGTCCTTCCTGTCGTATGGTACCATTCTTTGAAAGCATGGTTCACAGCTGTGATTTTCAAAGACTGGTTTCACCATCACTTCGTCAAGGAGGTCATACATTACCAGACGAAGACACTGGGAATTCCTCGCGACCAGGTAAAGGCTCTCCTTCTCCTCGACAATGCACCTGCCCACCCGTGCGACAAGGACTTGGTTGCTGAGAATGGCCGTATTAGGTGCATGTTTCTGCCACCTAATACGACTGCTCTCATTCAACCAATGGACCAAGGAGTGATCGTGGCAACAAAGCGCCTGTACCGTCGGAAGTTCCTGGACGAGGTGATGGTGGTTCTCGAGGACGAGGACGAGCGCAGGGAAGGACGTGACACTCGAGGCAAGCGGACTTTGGAAAACCTTCGCCGCTACAACATCAAGTCTGCGCTGTACAACTGGGCTAGTGCATGGAAGGAAGTCCCTGTGAAAACTCTTGAAAATGGTTGGTCTCGTCTGCTTCTCGGAACAGATGTGGAGTACGATTTCCTAGGGTTTGACGTGGATGACTTCCATGCACGGCTACGTACGCACGGCGACGATGTTGATGTGGACGATGTTCGTGAGTGGTTGGACGACGACGAGGGCGATCCTGGGTATCAGACGTTGTCTGATATCGAGATCGCGTCTTCGGTTGCTGGTGTCAGTCCCGAACTTGAAGATTCCGACGACGAAGGCGATGATGATGCAGACTCCGCCCAGCAGGACACTACTCCAGCCATCCCCAAGCTGAGCGCACTCCGGGAACATCTAGAGTTCGTCCTAGACTACCTGGAACACCCGGACTGCGACAGGGAGATGGGGCCCTTGGGACTCGTGGAGGAAGTGCGTGCTTTCCGGCAGCGCATCATCAATCGCCAGAATCGTCGGTCCTTGCGTCAGTCAACGATTGACAGTTTTTTCAGGCCCGTGACCCCCGCTGTGCCAAGCCCTGGTTCCACTCCGTTGCCTCCCCAAGACAGGCCCTCATGCTCCGAGCCACAGCCCAGCACATCAGCTACAGTGGAGTCACCGCTCGACGTGAGTTTGCGGCTGTCTTCAGAGTCTTCTGTAGTCGGTACGCCATCACCACTACCCACCGATGCACCCCTTGGACGCCTGCCAGTGATACTCTCGGGCTCTGACAGTGAATAAACAGCAAGAACTTCTCCACTAGACCACACGGGAATTTTGAGTGTTGTGCAGTGAATTAAACGGTGTGTTGTGTTAAGGTTTTCAAGTTGGGAGAAAAGACTAAGTAGAAAAGAAATTTAACGTAACTAACCTTCTTTGTTTTGGCTTTGGAAACTTAAAAAAACTTGGGAAAAGTTAATGTGCAACACTTAAATTTAATGGAACATTATTTGGACTAAAGTGAACACTGTGAAAAGAACGGACTTCTGTGTGTTAGTGACTAAGTTCAGTGCAAGACTTCAGGAAGAGTGTAGTGCAAGTGCTTCAGGAAATCGTTCTTACTGTCAGAGTCCGAGAGGAGGCGGTTATTCATCGAGGTGGCCAGGGACTTGCTGTAAGTAGCCAAAATGTTTCATGTTGTACTATTTTCCATACTATATTTACCAGAATGTTTCATATTGTATTTTTTCCCATACTATACTTACCAGAAAGTGTCATACTGTACTTCTTTCCATACTAAACTTACCTCATGCATGTGCAGTAGGAATGGGTTTTTCAGAGTTCGGTTAGGTTCGGTTAGGTTAGGTTCGGTTAGAGTCCATAAGTACCAGAATGTTTATTAATGTATGAACATACTTCTAAACCCACATTTTATGTGTCTATTGCATTTATTTCAGTCATTTATGTGCCTTATTGGTGTGATTTGGGTGTTAAATAGGTGCTATGCATGTCCGGAGGGAGTTGTATAGGTGTTTCTCTGTGTTAGGGTCCGTAAGTACAAGTCCATAAGCTGGGGCCCAATATCCGGACAAAACCAATATCCGAACCTACCGATGGCTCTATTGATCCGGATATTGGAGTGATTACTGTATATATATATTACGTTGAGTACACCGCTTCCTGTCCGATCAGCGAAGTTAAGCAACGTTGGGTCTGGTTAGTACTTGGATGTGTGACCGCCTGGGAACACCAGATGCTGTTGGCATAACGTTCTCCCTACGTGTCAAGTGGGGTTGGTGGAGGATTAGTGCCCCTCTCTGTAAAACAATTAACTCTAAGCCCATGGCCACCCTGTTTGGGATACATGGTGTCTGGCAATGAATAAATGATATATATATATATATATATATATATATATATATATATATATATATATATATATATGTATATATATATATATATATATATATATATATATATATATATGTATATATATATATATATATATATATATATATATATATATATATATATATATATATATATATGTACATATTTATCTATATATCTATATCTATCTATCTATCTATCTATATATATATATATATATATATATATATATATATATATATATATAAATAGATAGATAGATAGTTAGATATATACACACACACACACACAAACACGCAGATTGCTTTAACCCACCCCGTCCCGTTGACGTGAATAAACGTCCACACGTTTTGTCACTGCTAATCCCGTTGACGTACATAAACGCGAATCTATTGCAAGGTCCTTAATTTGCACAATTTTCAATTTTCGTGAGTGATTTTTGTTATGTATACATGGGACACCTTCCTCTACAAGCTGCCAGACAGGAACAATGCCTTACCCAGCATGATCTCCCCCCCCCCCTGCACGCCATTTTCTAGGCAATTCACCTGTTGCCAGTGACCTGGCCAGTAAAGATATGTCGTGCCATGGTACGAAATTCAGGGCCAGAGTGATTCTCCAATCGATGACAATGTGTAGGACAAACTTTACATAGCATTAGAGGAAGAAACGGTCAGAAATGATGATTAGGTAATGTCGCCAAAAAAGGTCAGGTATGTTGATGTGTTTGGTGAGTGAAACAATGCTTATATTGCCTATATTACTGTGTGAAAACCAATATACTTTTGTACTACATATACATTCATACCAAATAAATAAATAAATACCGTTTATGAGTGGTGTGGAATGGTTACCCTCCCATAGAACTCGTTTTCTCTGGAGCCAGCCAGATAGAAAACACAGTAAGGTGAGGAGGTACTGCTACCTGTATCAAGTATTTTAAACCTCAGGTGAGCGATTACTCTATGATGTTTCTCACCAAAAGCGGAGATTTGAGCCAACAAAAAAATTACCAAAAATGGTCGGGACTGGGGGGAGTCAGTGGTGGAAAAGTGGTCGGGACGGGGCGGGTTAAGATAGACTGTTGCAGGACGAAGGCCCCATTCCTTCTCCACTCAACCTGCTGGATAAAATTTATCCATGTAATCCCAGAAAACTGAAAAATCTGTCTCTAAGTCTTGTATTCCGCCTGCTCCAATCTCTCACGACATCTCTTGATTGCCACTCGGGTGTTCTTCTTTCTGCATTCTGTCTCGTCTTTTCACCTGCCGTGGTTTCATTTTTTTTTTTTAACCCCCAGTTATTTATTTATATATTTATTTATTTTGTGTAGTCCCTATATATTACTCCTTGCCTCATAACTGTGTGTGTGTGTGTGTGTGTGTGTGTGTGTGTGTGTGTGTGTGTGTGCAAACTTGCAAGTCATGATGAAGCATGGTAGCTGGGTACCTAGGTTGGTCAGCAAATGGATGGGTTGGGTGGGCAGGATGGTACACCTACAAAAACTCACTGGACAAAAAATCATGGGACAAAAACTCCTGTGACACAAACTTACTGGACGTGAAAATCACAGATTAAAAGAAAACGACAACAAAAACTCCCCTGAAAAATGCTGGACGAACTTTTTGAGACTATGAAAGGAAACGCTAGCGATAACACCGTGAGCAGCATTGAAGGTTCACATATAACGACTCAGGGAGGTGACGACTCAAAGCACCTGCCGCAGGATTAAAGGGCTAGGCCATGTTTACCAGAACTTGTGCAGATTTGGAAGCTCGCAAAAAATCGACAGGCGAATACTTCAGAGTGGATCTTAGTATCTAAAAAGTTTGTGATAGTTTTTATCATGTGTTAATTTCATATTTCACTGCAACCATTATTATATGAATAACATTTTTCACTGTTATGATAATATGAATGTTATGAATAAAACAATTCCTAACATCTTCTTTGCAAATATTTTATAAGCGAATTTTAAGCCTGTACCGAAATATAGTTATTGGATGAGTCTTTACCATCCTTTGTGCTAAATCTGTGAATTTCATTTATGTGTGTGTGTGTGTGTGTGTGTGTGTGTGTGTGTGTGTGTTGAGCTTTTGTCCGATGAGTTCTTTTTTCCAATATGTGTGTCAAGTGAGCTTTTATCCAGTGCGTATTTGTCCAGTTATTTTTTGTCCAATGATTTTCATGCCCAGTTACTTTCATATAACGAGTTTTGGTCCAGTGCTTTTATATCCAATTAGTTTTTGTCCAGTGATTGTATGTCCAGTTTTTTTTTTTTTTTTCAAGTAAATTTTGCCCAATGAGTTTATGTCCAGTTAGTTTATACCCAGTGAGTTCTTTCCAAGTGAATTTTTATCGAGAGGTTTTGTCAAGTGATTTTTTGTCCAGTGAATCCTGTCCTAACACCGGACAGGATGAGCGAGGTAGGTGAGTCGGTGTGTGGATGAATGGGTATGGTGGAGTGCGGTAGGTGGGCAGGGTGAGTGGGTGGGTAGATGGGTGAGTGGGTGGCAGGGGGAATGGGTGACAGGAGGAATGGGTGGCAGGCTAGGTAGGTGGGTAAGCGAGGGAGCGCAGGGTGGGTGAGTGAGTGAATGGGCAGGGTGTGTGGGGATAGTGGGTACGTGAGCAGGGTAGTTGGGTGGACGGGAATTGTAGGAGGGTGGGTGAGTAAAGGGAAAATAGGTCCATGGAGATTAGATCCGTTTGTTTGACTAAATTGGATTAGTCCAAGTTATGAATATGTCCATGTAATAAAACAGGCCCATAGGGAATATATCTCTGGGAAAAATGGACCCAAGGAGGTAGATAGGTCCAATGGGAAAAATGGGTCCATGTGGCAAATTAGGTCCATGGGGGAAATTCTGTCCATGGGATTAAGTGTTTCCCAATGGGGAAAAACAAATCCCTAAGGGAAAATAGGTTCTTGGGAAATATAAGTCCATGAAGAAAATGGGCCCAAAGGGAAACATCGGTCCAAGGGAGGAAAATAGGTCAATAGGTGGAAAATAGTCAAATGGTTCTGTGAAAGGAAAATACTATTTGTCCAACAGATTTAAAGGTCCGTGGAGGGAAGATAGAAAAAGATTCTACGGCTGATATTATTCCCAGCGGTTACGAAGCTTTGATACTTTTATGGGGGAAATTGGTCTCCCTCATAATTCACTAGTACGATATCAGCAGCTGTTGCTCATTAACGTTCTAGAATTTGACTCATGATCATATAGTAAATTTTACTCAAACTAAGCCCCCCCCCCCACACACCTTGTTATCCTGGGGTCAGAGGGCACCTGACTGATGGTCTTAGCTTGCACATATGTTCCAATCGGCAATCATGAGTTGAATGAGGGACTGACGAGGTTGGTGCTTCACATGTTTTCTGTACAAGGTTCATGCACAAACCGGTCTAAGGACACCATTTAGCCAGCTACGATGACAACATTTTGTATTGTATTCTTGCTGTCTCCAAACAATTTTGTTCACATCATGATAGAGCTCGAATAAGAGGCGTTCCTTTTATTTCGGACCAGGAAAGATAATTAGAATTGGATGGGTCGGAAATAACCTTCTTCAATCCTTTACTGCTCATTTGCTGTCCTAGGCAGAACAAAACTGCCCGGTATGAGCTGAAATAAAACGAAAATGACGTCGCTGAGACGGAGTTAGGCAGCTTAACCAGAAATTAACATTGCTCATTATTTTTACGATCTAATCATTACGATATTATGGTACCAGTGATTACCGCTGTTAGGTCATGATATTGATTTCCTTGCCCACGTGTGTGTGTGTGTGTGTGTGTGTTCAGAAAATATGATGATATAACTGAGTAAGAAATTATTCGAGGTATAACATTACTAGCCAAAAATATCACTGCCAGTACAACACACTTATGGATAAAAACGTTATAACAAACATTGTGAAATTGTTGAACAGTCCAGAGCTGCAAGCCGGCAGGCGTAGCGTCCGTTCACGTGACTCTGCATTTTATTCCACTATTATTATGATGCGATGTGGTTTTGTTGGGGCGTAAAACCTGATATGTTTTTGTTAGCTTGTAAAGTGGGGGAGTTAAAACTATTCCCCTCGTGTTTGCTGAAAAAAGTAAATAACAAAAACAAACAAAATATCGCAACTGCAACTGTTTTACATTTAAAAACGCAGGAGGGTTGTGTGGAAAACTTTTTTTTTTCCCCTACGTTTTTGTCATTACGTTAATTAGTGGGAAACAAAGTTGCCGGCATAATGATGATCAAGTTGGACGATAAAATATCTGTCTATCTATCTATCTATCTATCTACATACCCGTCCATACGCAGAGAGAGAGAGAGAGAGAGAGAGAGAGAGAGAGAGATTAAATAATCCTAATTTTGCATTTGTACATACGTGTGTCTGTCTCCGTGTCTGCCTGTATTGGACTCTTAGTGCGAACCATACACAGACACGGTAAGGGACATCAACACATTTTCGTCATAAGGTCATTAGTATTTGAAGCTCTATAACGGCGGAGAGACTTGGACCAATGTTGATACCGATTTTTTTTTTTTTTACTTAGAACTAGCCCTATTATCGCTGGATGACGTTAGTACATGTTTCGGGACGCCCTATATATATATATATATATATATATATATATATATATATATATATATATATATATATATATATATATATATATAAATATATATTCGGGACGCCCTATATATATATATATATATATATATATATATATATATATATTCGGGACGCCCTATATATATATATATATATATATATATATATATATATATATATATATATATATATATATATATATATATATATATATACTGTACAGTATGTGTGTGTGTGTGTGTGTGTGTGTGTGTGTCACGGTAGGGGGAATTATAAAAGTGGAAGGAAGTGTAATCAGCACTGTTCCCCCCTGTTCTATTGGCTCAAAAAACTCACCGAATAAATTTCAGCCAGGTTGAAACACATTTGGGGGTCCTGAAATCTGATGCTTCATACGGCATATTATTCTTGCTTCCTAGTGGAACGTTGTGCTGCTTTGTCATTATACTGTATATCGTACTTTGTACTCATTCATCTACTATATTCTCTTTATACTCTATCTGCTATTATTTCATTATATACTAAATCTTATAAATCCTTGTTGCAGATAATCTGAGAATAAAAAATGGCAACAAGAAGGAAAACTGTGGTTTGGCTTATTGGACAGCCAAAATAAGGAGATTCTGTGCAGCCGCCTACCGACAGAGTTACACGTCATGCAAAAGTATTTCTTCCATCAAAAAGAGGAGAATCTAGGACGGCGGAAATGTATGAATCTAAGCTTGGATGCCGTGATGGTATTCTTGGGAATGCTAGGATCCCTACTATGGGGCAGGACAGTGCCATGCGAAAGATTAATGCATTGCTTCAGCGCTACGACAAGTTGGTAAAAGGTAGGAAGAGATCCGAGGAGAGCTGTCAAGTACCAGAGAAAATGTTTGAGGATTAACCCAAGAGAGAAATCCTTGATTTTGGTCACTGTAATGCTGCTCTATGATGATAAACGAGGAAGACAAGCTCATTTACAAGAGGTAACAGGAAGACCCAACTGAGAGCAGCTTGGGATCGGTAAATATAAAGTAGTCCCAAATGGAGAGTAGAAAAAGGCGTCGAGGGGAACAGAAGGAGAAGAAACAACACAGGGAAACTGAGTGGACGAACATGATGACCGAAACTGCTAAACTTGCAGACAACTCTTCATTCTATTGATGTCTTCAAAGAAGCGGTTGAAGAAACTCGTCACTCAAGATGTGGCTGTTGCATACAACAGAATGAACATTTCTGATCGTGATGCAGCAATGTCTTATGCTGCCGTCGCACAATCCTTGGGCCATGGTTTAAACGAGTTCTCTATTTCCTGTTGTACAATGTATTGTGCTCGCCAGTCACATCGAAAGAAAGCAGCAATGGCTAATCAAGAGGGAGAGCCTTTGTTGTTGCACTGGAATGGGAAAATGCTGCATGAATTCACAGGTAATAGATCGGCAGACCGGACTGCGGTGATGGCTACCGGGAACGGCCAGAAGTTGCTTGGAGATACAGAAGTTCCAGCTGGCACAGGAATAGAGATGGCATGCGTTTGGACTGATCTTCTTCAGGAACACAACCTGTCTCAGAAAATATAGAGGTAATCATTCGATACAACTGAATCCAACACTGGGATTCGTGTGGGAGCCTGCATCAAGATTGAGGAGGGTCCCTGGAAGCAACCTCTATACCTTGCATGCAGACACCATACACAGTATATGAAATCGTCCTGGCCCAAGACTTCCGATCTGCATTGGGTCTGACCTCTGGACCTAAGATTAAGTTCTTTAATAGATTCCATGAACAAACTGGTCCCATCAATCGATCTTGAATAACCACTTTCATTGATTCAGGTAGATACAGCATCGTCAGACCTCTTAAGGCTCTCAAGGACCAAACTGCCCTTGCCACGAAGGAGGCTCTAACTTCAGATCTGCCGAGAAAGGACTATCAAGAACTTTTTCAGCTTGTTCTCCTCTTTCTCAGGGAGGACAGTCGCAAATACTCCACTTCAGTAACCTGGACCATATCATCATGCGCATTAGATGGTGAAAGCCATCTAAGGATTGAAACTGTTCCTCGTCCAGGATCAGTTTCAAATGACCGAGTGGGAGCTGAATGGAATTACAAAGTTCTGCTTGTTCATCGCCCTGACCTATGCACGGGCTTGGAGTCAAACAACGAGACCTGAGCGAGCACCATGTGTGGATTTGGAATTCTTATAGGGACTGGAAACACTGCAGGAAGATGCCTCTAATGTCATTGTCGCCAAACAAGCACAAACGCTTATGAAACGACAGCTCTGGTACATGCCTTAGACGCTGATAAGCTTGGCATTTTTCGATCAAGAGGTTCCTGTGGAAGAAAAGCAAAAAATGCAGGATAGGCTCACAAAACCAGCATCCAGGAAGGCACTGTGGCGTCTGGAGGAGATGAATGTCCTCGACTCCTTGAAAGGAAAAAACATTTCGGATTTTGTTACTTCAAAGATGAAGGATCTCTTCACTGCACTCGGGATCACAGGTGCAACTGTCAGAAATCCCATTTCATCTTGGGAAAGTAACCCACATTACCAAACGAGCATAGCAAGAATTCGCATCCTGGCTGTTGTGAATGACTGCTGAACCGGGGATTGTTCTCATTAGGAAATTCAACAGTACCCAAACAACAAGGGAAGAAGACAAACAGTAATTGCTGAAAGCAGTTTTCAAGAACAGGAAGGATCCCCCAAAGAAACACAAGGGAGAAATTATGGAATTACGAAATTATTCTTTGTCCTCTAAAATAAAAAAGAAAATTTATCAGGAATCATAAATGTTGTTATAAAAGGCTAATTTTTTTTCATAAGTGATTTTCTAATAAAGGAATATGGGCATCCATGTGAATGTAAATTATATTTTGGTTCTCATTTATGAAACACTCTACTATATATATATATATATATATATATATATATATATATATATATATATATATATATATATACTAATGACTGCGTCTACTAAGTCAGAAGAAAAAAATATCGCCTAATATTTCACCTCATTTATTTGTCTCTTTTCTTCCTGGTTCTTCCTGGTTAATATTTCTAATCTGGGAGAGGTTCGGCATGTTTCCCTGTCCATAGATGATTCTCATTATGATGCGTCAAGGAGGAAAGAGGTGGCATGTACACTAAAGCAGGTGCAGTGGAATAGTCTGCAAACTTATTTCCCTGGCAGTGCAAAGTTAGATACGCTGCAGTGTTTCTACGAAGGTAATGGGTCGATTTCTTGTCGAATTGGAACATTAGGATAATTACAACGCCTTGACTATGAGGGGAATCTTCCATGCTGAGTGAAATATATGACATCACCTACAAAACAGTGGATAACACAGCCTCGGGTTAACTAAGTTAATATCATCTTTTAGTTTATTAGGTCCAGAAGCAGGCGATGTCTTTATTAATGATATAAAAGACATACCAAGGAATATTGAGGTGTACTGTGCAAAATAAATCACTGTGAAAAATCCTATGACAATGAGAATACAACTTAACCCTTTTACTACGAGGACGTCGCGCTTACTTTATTTGTACTTTCTATGGGACAGAGTTCTTCACCTGTTGTTGTTTACAGACCATTTAAAGAAGCATGCTGTACAAATGTTATAGGCCATTATTCTATGTATTCGAAATCATATTCAGGAATAAACAATTTACAGAAGTTCTTACGAGCAAAAGCAATAGTGAACAATAGGACTAAAATATGTCTTAGAGTATTGAATTTATTCTTCATACAGCATAACTTAACTATTTCCATAAATGACGATATGCATTTTCGAGAAAGGAAAACTGTTGCAGAAAGAAAATGGGAAATGATAAGAAGAGAGGAAAGAAGTGAAAGGACAGGAGAGGGGAGGGGAGGAAAATTAGAGAAGCATGAAGCAATGGGAGAAAATAAGGAAGGAGACTGAGAAGATGGAGAAGTATGGTCGAATAAAAAGAAGAAAGGTGAGGGAAAGGAACTGAGAGGAAGGAGGATCAAGGGGGAACACTGAGCCGATTTAGTGAGAAACTGAACACTTTCCTCGTTAACAGAGTTCGTTTATTTGGCACAATGGTACTGCAGAGAGGGCACACCGAAGGTCAGGTTCAATATTCAGCCCAGATCGGTGTTGCGTCATTATTGCCAATGGTGTGGAGAACCCAGGCTCATATAAATATTACGAGATATAAGTTGTCAAAGCAAGACGATGAAGTCTGCGATAAGGCCAATGAAATATCCAGTTATTCCTAAAAATTTTTGACACTTTCTGTCCTTCAGTGGACCACGAAGACACAAGCCATGGGCCAATAGTGATCTATGAATCAAAGGCTAAGAACTCCTGCTCTAGGGGATTGCACTCAGCTTATAAGGATCGTTTTGAACTGTACGTGCTAGACAGACAGAGCCTTCTAATGCTGAATAAATAAGTGCCGTCATTGGCGGCTGCCTGAATAAAAAAAAATCGGGTTAAAAGAATCAAGCAGTTATCTATATTTGAGTACAATAACAACTTTTAATATCAGTCTGCAAATTCACTGACATGGGGAAAATAATATTACGTATGTATTCCCTGCTTGTCAAAATTTTAGACGGTAAACTGAGAATAGAGAAGAATAAAATAAAGAAAAAAAAAGTTAGTGTACTGAAGGAATTCAGCTAAATTTCTCCATCTCAGGTGGAATGAAAAGCAGGGTTGGATAGATGATGATCTATATATCTATCTATTGCCAGACACCTCAATCCCGTTCGGGGTGGCCACAAACAAGTCGCCTCCACGTCGCCCTGTCCCTCGCCATTTCCCTGCCCTACTCCCAACTCACACCCCCCTCTCTCATATATCTCTCCACCCCATCCCTCCATCTCATCCTCGGCCTCCCCCTCCCTCTCCCCCCCTCCACCTCACTCACATACACTCTCTTCGTCAGTCTTTCACCCTCCATCCTCTCCACATGGCCAAACCACCTCAGTGTATTCCTCCTAATGCTTCCTATCACATCCACATCGACACCACAACGCTCCTTTATATCCTCATTTGTCAGTCTGTCTCTCCATGTGACTCCACAGGCTCCTCTTAAACAACTCATTTCCACCGCTGTCACTCTTGACTTGTGTCCTTCCAACACATGATGATGATGATGATGATGATAATGATGATGACGATGATCATGACAGCAGATGTGTGGCCCAGTAGTGTATCATATATTTAAATTTGATGAAAAGTTTTGACACTCGTTGAGTGCCCGCGTTTTGCCATTACTCTTTGTAAAAACAGTCAGAGGCAGAGTGGATGAATTATTGCACATTTTGCGTCATGGGCTACCCTATATTTTTACCGGAAAATGATATATATATATATATATATATATATATATATATATATATATATATATATATATATATATATATATATATATATATATATATATATATATTGCCAGACGCCTCAATCTCGTTTGGGGTGGCCACAAACAAATCGCCTCCAAGTCGCCCTGTCCCCCGCCATTTCACTGCCCTGCTCCCAACTCACACCCCCCTCTCTCATATACCTCTCCACCCCATCCCTCCATCTCATCCTCGGCCTCCCCCTCCCTCTTCCCCCCTCCACCTCACTCACATACACTCTCTTCGTCAGTCTTTCACCCTCCATCCTCTCCACATGGCCAAACCACCTCAGTGTGTTCCTCATAACGCTTCCTATCACATCCACATTCACACCACAACGCTCCTTTATATCCTCATTCGTCAGCCTGTCTCTCCATGTGACTCCACAGGCTCCTTTTAAATAACTCATTTCCACTGCTCTCACTCTTGACTTGTGTCCTTCCAACAACGTCCAAGCTTCACTTCCGTACGTTAGAGTTGGTATCACAATACTGTCATGTAGTAACTTTTTCACTTCCATGCTCACTTCCCTGTTTCTTATCACTGCTTTCAAAGAACCAGCAACCTTTCTTCCCTGCTGTACCCTTTCAAGCACTTCACCCTCCAAACCTCCATCCTTACTCATCACACTACCGAAGTACTTAAACGTACTCACATTTTCCAATTCCTCACCATCCAACCTCGCTATACATTCACTGACTTCACCTCTCTCAAAGACCATCACTTTACTCTTCCCTACATTCACCTTTAGATTCCGTTTCTTACACACTCTCTCAAACTCATCCACCAAGCCTTGCAGCTCCCCTTCGTCTTCACTCAACAACATATATATATATATATATATATATATATATATATATATATATATATATATATATATTTAAAATAGTAATTTGGTACTACGCCTGGTATCCCCGAAGGGCTAAGGCGTTGCCCCTGAGTAGAGGACTTTGGACTGGAGCGTGTGGCATTTTATGACCGGATGCCCTTCCTGATGTCTTCCAATGACCCTTGGGTGGATTCGATCCTCCGACCCTTCGGTCAGAGCGGAGCGCTCTAACCCACTGAGCCACGGCTGCTATATATATATATATATATATATATATATATATATATATATATATATATAGATAGATAGATAGATAGATAGATAGGTAGATATATATATAGATAGATAGATAGATATAGATAGATTGATAGATAGATAGATAGATAGATATAGACAGATAGATAGGTAGATAATTGCAGAAATGACCCATGCCTACAAAGTTTTTTCATACATATACAGGCAGGAGAGGTTTCTGAAATGCAGGGAAATGAGTGCATATCGATGCGTGTTGTGGTGGAATGCCAAGAGTATGTGAGTGCCAGTCTAGTTACGTTATAGTACAAGCTTACAACACAATGTGGATAGTGTCAGAATACAGTCATGTAGAAACATTCTACTACACCCACTCGAAAGTCTGCCTTAGCAGACTATTTTTAGATGACTAATAGTCTGACGTTATATAGTCGGCCATCGTAGATCTTCAAGTTGAACAACCTTGCTGGAAGTAGACAGAATGAGCTTTTATTAATTATCATACTAGAATGGTTATTTCCGATTCTTTCACCTTTTCACCATGGAATAATTCCAATATGTTGAACAAAATCGCATGCAGATAACAACAGTTACAAATAAATAATAATCGCTCCGAAAGGACTCTTGAAGGTTGTTTCAAACTCCTTCGTTACACATTGAATTTAATCGTATGAAGGTAACAAGAGTAAACATTAAAAAATAGCTACGTTCAGGCGAATACAATTGGAAAATAAAGCCAATCCCAAGCATCACTGTCACTAACTGCAGACGATTTTAGTCATCAAGGACAAGCTATACGTAGCTTTACAGGGACTTCAGAGCAGTCCCCATGAGCATTTCACAGTAGTAGCAGATTTTACTGTTATAGTGTGGTTAACACCTGGTGATTTTAATCAGCGCAGAGACAGGAGCTGTGGGCACTTCTTTCCCTACTTACTAACAACCCATCTTCCCAAGAAACACCAGCCTCCCTCATATAAGTTAGCCACCGGATATTCGTCCTCTTTTTGTCTACACATATCTCCACCTAACTCGTGGTCTTCCTCTCCTTTTCCTTTCAGCTGTCCCTCTGTCACACACCATTAGTCAGTGTCTTACTCTGTTTGCTGGTAGTGGCCGGATCACTAAAAGTATTTCTCTTTGCTTTTACTACAAGTTTACTCTCTCCATCACTAATACTTTCATGTCTCTCTCCCTCTGTGTCACTCCACAGGCATTAATAAAGTACCATGTGTTAACAGCTCTCACTCGTTATTTCTGTCCCTTGAGCATTGTCCACCCTTCACTGCTGTTGGATCTAATTTGGTATTGGAAATAATGCCTGTATACTTTCATGCATTTTTTCAACTCTTGTATTTACATTCCAAGTTTCTTACTTTTATCAGTACCCTTACCATCCATTACCGTATTACCTCTCTTCAGAACCAATCGCCTATCAAACGTCCCCGTTTCCTTTTCTCCCATAATTGAGTCTATATTTCACTGAACAGCCACCAGGACATAACGCATTCCTGTTGTAATACAAAAGTTATAATCAAACCCTTCCCTCGTCGTAGATCCGTCACCACAGTTTCCTTTATTCTGTCGTACGAACACGTGATATATAATGTGCTTTCGTCAGATGGCAAATCTTGAGGAAGAAATTATGAGGTGATTCCTGGGCCCACAGGCAGTGGTGATGAAGTGAACAAAGCAAACATCTGCAGTCCGAAATGAAGAGTGATTTATCCCAGCTGTGACAGATAAGAGATTATTAAACGAATTTCATTCAAATATAATCAAATTATATTCCACAACATTACGGATATCACAAGAACACTGCCACTAAATTAATTTCAAGAGACTTCAATGAGACAGCCCTAGCATGTGTACAGTTTGGACGGTGAATATAAACACCAAAGTGGCAGCATGTGAACGTGTGTGACTCGGAGGAGGACGGCTGGACCTATGGGAATGGACGGTTTTGTTGGAGATATTTAAATGAAAACCCTTTCCCTGCAACATTTAACTCTCAGCTTTAGTGGACTTTACCAAATTCCCCCCTGTTACAATTACGTAATAAATTCTTGTAAACTAGACTGATATCAATGTATACCGGCACATATCTAAACTAGACTGAAATCAATGTAAATTAGTATATATCTAGTAGTGTGTAAGTGTGGAACTGTGTTTTCCTGGTCTACGTGACCGATTTTTGCAGTGATCAGCAGGCGTCACTTTCAAAAGATGCTGAGTAAGGTTTAACACGACGAGCGGCCCGGCTTCTCTCTGGCTCAATGAATATGATCAGTTCCTAGGCAGGAATCTCACCGACAGGATCTGTGATCAACTAGTCAGAATAAACGCCCGTTGATTTACACCGGACATTGCACTGACCTGAGTGGGTGTCAAGGTGGCATAATAGTGGTGGCAGCGAGTGCTTTAACCCTAACTTAACGTATCTTACGTATTTTCTCTGTGTAACTGGCTCTTTGCCACGACCTGCCTCCTGCATCCTTTACTGATCACCATTATGTACTAATGAAAAAAAAAATAATAAAAATAATAAGTGACCAGTACATTTAAATTCAGGAAGGGTTTATGAGTATATTAAATATTGAAGGAACTGTTATTAGTAATAGACTTTAAAACAATATAATAAATGGGACTAATATACATAGCTGTCCATATTATGACATGAAGAAGGGTATAAGATATACATGGTAACACTGACTCTTCAGTTTATGAGACATCCCAATTCTTAGCTTCTGAGAACTTTCTATTTTCTGGGAACGAGAGTAGGGTCATGCAGTAGGTGGACGAAACAGTAGAAGTTGGTCCTTTACTTAGGTACTGCTTCTCCATACAAGAGGGAGATTGGACTTGTTCCAGGTCTGGGCAAGACTTATAAATTGCTTAAAAAACAGACAGTGGTCATGCTGGACCCAGTGCCAGAAGCAAAATACCCTGCCAGAACTTGGCTGAAGTCCACTCCCAGACTCATATCAAGACTTTCACCAAGACTTGCTCCAAGACTTGTTCCAAGACTTGCACCCCTGAAAGTGTTAGAACTTTAAGGTTGTTTCAAGCAAAGTAAGATGAAGTATTATAATTTCATGTGAAAAAATATAACTTTTCATAGGAATATTTCAAGGAATTAGATAATGCAGCTGCCCTGTGACCTCCCTAAGTGTCAGGATGACACTGCATAGGATACGAATCCATCGCCTTACTTCATAATTACAAAACAGTTTTAGTGTCATGGTGGTGTATGTGACTGGCTAGCCTTATCCCAGGGCGTCAAACAGTTGACAACAGCTGCTTCTGCCTCTCCTCACACACAGCTGCTCTGTACTTTTCTCATATCTCACAATTTCCAAGGCAGATATCACTTTCAAAACAATACTATCATAGGCACAATACAATAAAATACCCTTTATGGGAACAGAAGTCGGTGCACTAACTCATAATGGGGCTTGGAGAAAGAAAGCTCCAGGCAGGGGGCTGTGACACTGCTCCAAGCAATACATCTCCTTGTCTCCCCTCTCCAATGTTGCCAACTCTCCCCATAGGGACCCTTATGATAAAAAACTTTTAAAGTACCTATGATATTTTCTTTTAGAAATGTGGATAAATATTACAATATATATTGGAACCCACTGGTAACATATTAGCATCAAGTGTCATCAAACAAATGAAAACAATATACACTGAATCGATGTAAAAAATGCACATCATGGTGAAAATGTATAAAAATGGGATATGACAGTGCAAGGTGCAAAAATATCATTGGCATTTATTTTCAGCCCTAAGGGGAGGGCGGTGATGGTTCGGACAGTGCATTCCCTGAGAAACGTGTGGGACCTAGGGCTGTGTGTTCTTGCGTGAAAGTTGGAGCAGTGCTTCCACTTTTAGGGTAATTACCCTGTTTTAGGGTAATAAGCCTATGTTGAGGTAGAGTTTGGGGTAATGTTTTTTTATGGTAACTGGGCAAATTCTGGGGTATAAAGATAGAATCTAAGGTAGACATTCTTATTCCTTATGAATAAAACCAATTTAGAATACTTTTATTGTTTGACATTAATAAATAACGAATCTGTGATAGACAGGTATGATACTGTTCTGTCCAGTAACTCCTTGGTGTTTATTATTATTTTTTTTTTTAGAGAAATACCTAAATATTAACATGAAGGTAACTTTGACTTACATAATGCTGTTCTCATGCAGTTCCATTATTTGTCGGGAAAAATTAATAATAATGAAAATAATAATAATATTAATATTAATAATAATAGTATTAATAATAATAATAACAAATAAAATAAAAATTATATATATATATATATATATATATATATATATATATATATATATATATATATATATATATATAAAACGAATTACTGAATAAAGTGATAATTTAGGGTAGGGTAATTCACAGAATTGTCTGGGGTAAAGAAAATTTTTGCTGTGGAAGCACTGAGTGGAAGTTTGTTTATTTCTACCACACGGAACCTCCAAGCTAGAAACTCCTCACCTTTTTTTTTTTTTTTTTTTTTTTTAATCTATATAATAATTTGAGTGTATATCGTAAGCTTTACCTTTATGAATATGCCAAGCATCGAACTGTCATTAGCAAGGTGAATCTGTGCTGCATGTAGGACATAATGCTATGAAAAAGTGTTAATTAAACTCTCTCGGGTGAAACTTGGGAGTACCCGTCAGTTAATTACATAGATTCGGGATGATACGGACAGTTGAGGATAGGGATGATTTGGACAGTCCAAACTATCCCTCCACTATTACCAAGTCATGACCTTATCAAATAATAACGCTGCTTTTGATCATTTATATTTGAACACATAGTGAAACACCATTCTTCATAGTTAACAGGGAATATATATTTATAGTTTTGTTTATTTAACGTATTCCTCAAAGTGTAAGGAGTATTACAACTTCTACTTCAGTTTTCCAGGCTGCAATATGCATTAAAAGTGTTAAGTTAGTCAGCCTGAAAGAAGGCCTAGATAGTGAAAAGTGAAGTCAATATTCCAGAGAGAGAGAGAAAGAGATGGCTAATCATGCATAATTTTGAAGCAGAAAGTATGAGGTTAAGTCAGTTATCAATAAATCTGGTGGAGGTTATTTCATTTAGAGAAGATTATTATTATTATTATTATTATTATTATTATTATTATTACAAATATCAAGTGGTTCATTTAGATTCTGAAGTTTAATATTGTACTTTAGGAAAATGGAATGTCTTTGAAAAAATAAATATTTGTTTTTATCCAATCCAACTCGCATAATTTTAAGAATATGCCGAGTAATACATATGGCCGAACCATCCCGCCCTTCTGTCCGAACCATCACCAATGGTTTGGGTGGTTCGGACAATTTAGTTTATTGCGTTTCGTTAACTGTATCGTAAAGCTGAAAAGAGTTAAGGATTTCATATTATCAGCCTGAAGAGCCAAATGATGTGGCAACATTTTAACATAAACCAGATTACTCTCCTACTTAAACCTGAATTTTTTAAAATATATTTTTATAAAATGTCTGAACCACCACTGCCCTCCCCTACAATCCTGCTCCTACCTCCTCACTCCAGCCTCCTGTCTCGCCCTATATTCACCTGGATTGTGGCTGTGTTTTCTGTGTACATTTGAAGAGGCCATGTTATGGTGTGATCCTGTCCTGCCCGCTCTGACATTCTTCACCCTCACCAACTGTCAAAGCACCATGCCCTAGCACACCTCGGTAAGTCAGCCCCCAACAACCCCCACTACACGACCTGCCCTCATCATTAATCCCTCTTGACGTCCTTGAGGGAGGAAGCATGGCCAATCATAGCATTCCACGTCACAGTTTTTCATCATACTCGTACTTCTCCAATTAACTCAGCCGCTCTGCCTGTGGGCCAGGCAACACCACTCACACACGGCTAAGGCATGATTTGTGCCATCGCGCCCTCTCCAATCACCGCCTCCACTCTCCTGGATGGGTGGAGTCTCCAGCCTCACTCCTATGCACTCGACAAGGAAAACACCTAGCTCACTGGCAATGGACACTTGTAATTATTTTACTATTCTCTTATCATCTTTTCACTTTCCCATAGCGATTGTCTGTGGCTTTCTGTACAGAGTATGAATAATATTATTTTTCATTTCTAATTTTATTCATTACATTACCTTCCTTATTTTTAATCTTTTCTTATTTCTCATTTTGTTCACTCTTCTTAAGGCCATTTTCTTTCACACACTTTTCATTACATTACATAATTTACTCCAGTATAATGTTAATTACATGTAAGTCATACTCATTCATATAATATTCATTGTATATAATTCATAATTATACTTGTACTGTATTTCTCTCTCTCTCTCTCTCTCTCTCTCTCTCTCTCTCTCCCCTCCTGTTCAGACCCCGTTTTCATTCATGAGCTATATCTGTGGAGTATAACTCTTCCATTCGACAGATGATAATGAAGATGATTATGTTTGTTATAAAGGTGTGATATTCCTCCGTAGTGGAAAAACTTACACGAAATCTCACACAACTACCTGACTACTCCCACCATTACTGATACTACTCCTGCCACATCTACAACTACTACTGCTAATCCTAATACCGATGTACAAAATAATTTTAAAACATACTCTTACTCCTTTCTTCCCTAGGTGACTCTCTAGAACTTTAGTCACATTCACCACTGCTTCTTGCTTCTCTTCCTGCTACAGCTACGGCATCGTCAATGCCATCATGCACACTACAACTGCTTTACCTGTCACTTCTCCCACACACTCTCCAATAAATGCAGTGACTACTCTCACAACTTTGCCACCTCTAACTCTCGCAGGGATGGCAAATCAAGTCCCCCTCTCCACACTCCATTTTCTTGGATGATATGAACCACCAATATTTCACTGCTGAAAATATTTCCATATCCATATTTGATTTCCTCTGCAAAGTCAATATAGACATAAATCATAGACAATTAAATACTGAACCACTAAAGATCTGTTTTCTTAATGGCCGATTAGATCAGGGCAAATCACGCATGGGTGCTGGGTTATGATCTGGTTACATTGACAGTGGCACAATGTTTGATGAATTCTTCAAGAAGTTAATTAAATTTTGTTTTTCTCATTCTAAAGCGGGTTCCCACATTGCTTTCTTCGCTCTCCTTAAACACATGAGGGATGACATGCAAATATCAATTAGAGAAACTGCATTATATGAGGCAGCCACTGTAGTGAATGCTACCAGTTCTGAAATAGGCTAGCTATTGCATGAAACACCATGAGTAAGTCATCTTATGGGGATGATGTTATTACATTAACCCGCCCCGTGCCAGTGACGTACATGTACGTCGGCCCCTATATGCAGGGACAGTGCCAACATACCTGCACCTCGGCAATTTAATATATTTGTCAAAATTCAAACATTCAAATTAGGCATAAAAAAATCAGCTGGGATATTCCCGTGCCTCTGTGGGCCTCTGTGGGCCTTCCTATATCATCTATATACCCAAGAAGAGCATTTCTGGCTGAATAGCATAGTTACCGATGAAGAAAACAAAAATCTGCCTCAACTCAATGGGTGTCGGAGGTGGCTAATAAAGTCTATGAGTGTTACTCCGAAATTTTCAGCCACCTGGTCAGGGAGAAATGATCCAAAATTGATATAAATGGCTTCTGTGAGTACTTTTATGGTTGTTCTCCATGTTTTCTCGTCTGTATTGACTTTGCAGAGGAAATCAAATATGGATATGGCAATATTTTCAGCAGTGAAATATTGGTGGTTCATATCGTCCAAGAAAATGGAGTGTGGAGGGGGGGAGTTGATTTGCCATCCCTGCGAGAGTTTGAGGTGGCAAAGTTGTGAGAGTAGTCACTGTATTTAGTGAAGAGTGTGTGGGAGAAGTGACAGGTAAAGCAGTTGTAGTGAGCGTGATGGCATTGACAATGACGTAGCTGTAGCAGGAAGAGAAGCAAGAAGCAGTGGTGAATGTGACTAAAGTTCTAGAGAGTCACCTAGGGAAGAAAAGAGTAAGAGTATGCTTTAAAATTATTTTGTACATCGGTATTAGGATTAGCAGTAGTAGTTGTAGATGTGGCAGGAGTAGTACCAATCAATAATAGTGAGAGTAGTCAGGTAGTTGTGTGAGATTTCATGTAAGTTTTTCCACTACGGAGGAATGTCAGACCTTTATAACCAACAGAATTATCTTCATTATCACCTCTAATCATCTGTCGAATGGAAGAGTTATACTCTACAAATATAGCTCATGAATGAGAATGGGGTCTGAACAGGAGAGAGAGAGAGAGAGAGAGAGAGAGAGAAATACAGTAAAAGTATAATTATGAATTATATACAATGAATGTTATATGAAGGAGTATGACTTAAATGTAATTAACATTATACTGGAGTAAATTATATAATGTAATGAAAAGTGTGTGAAAGAAAATGGCCTTAAGAAGAGTGAATAAAATGAGAAAGAAGAAAAGATTAAAAATAAAGAATGTAATGTAATGAATAAAATTAGAAATGAAAAATAATATTATTCATACTCTGTACAGAAAGCCACAGACAATCGCTATGGGGAAAGTGAAAAGATGATAAGAGAATAGTAAAATAATTACAAATGTGTCCATTGCCAGTGAGCTAGGTGTTTTCCTTGTCGAGTGCATAGGAGTGAGGCTGGAGACTCCACCCATCCAGGAGAGTGGAGGCGGTGATTGGAGAGGGCGCGATGGCACAAATCATGCCTTAGCCGTGTGTGAGTGGTGTTGCCTGGCCCACAGGCAGAGCGACTGAGTTAATTGGAGAAGTACGAGTATGATGAAAAACTGTGACGTGGAATGCTATGATTGGCCATGCTTCCTCCCTCAAGGACGTCAGTAGAGATAATGATGAGGGCTGATCGTGTGGTGGGGGTTGTTGGGGGCTGACTTACCGAGGTGTGCTAGGGCATGGTGCTTTGACAGTTGGTGAGGGTGAAGAATGTCAGAGCGGGCAGGACAGGATCACACCATAACATGGCCTCATCAAATGTACACAGAAAACACAGCCACAATCCAGGTGAATATAGGGCGAGACAGGAGGCTGGAGTGAAGAGGTAGGAGCAGGATTGTAGGGGAGGGCAGTGGTGGTTCAGATATTTTATAAAAATATATTTTAAAAAATTCAGGTTTAAGTAGGAGAGTAATCTGGTTTATGTTAAAATGTTGCCACATCATTTGGCTCTTCAGGCTGGTAATATGAAATTCTTAGCTCTTTTCAGCTTTACGATACAGCTAACGAAACGCAATAAACTAAATTGTCCGAACCATCCAAACCAGTGGTGATGGTTCGGACAGAAGGGCGGGATGGTTCGGCCATATGTATTACTCGGCATATTCTTAAAATTATGCGAGTTGGATTGGATAAAAACAAACGTTTATTTTTTCAAAGACATTCCATTTTCCTAAAGTACAATATTAAACTTCAGAATCTAAATAAACCACTTGATATCTGTAATAATAATAATAATAATAATAATAATAATAATCTTCTCTAAATAAAATAACCTTCACCAGATTTATTGATCACAGACTTAACCTCTTACTTTCTGCTTCAAAATTATGCATAAGTAGCCATCTCTCTCTCTCTCTGTCTCTGGAATATTGACTTCACTTTTCACTTTCTAGGCCTTGTTTCAGGCGGACTAACTTAACACTTTTAATGTATATTGCAGCCTGGAAAATTGAAGTAGAAGTTGTAATACTCCTTCCATCTTTTTATAATTTGAGGAATACGTTAAATAAACAAAACTATAAATATATATTCCCTGTTAACTATGAAGAATGGTGTTTCACTATGTGTTCAAATATAAATGATCAAAAGTAGCGTTATCATTTGATAAGGTCATGACTTGGTAATAGTGGAGGGATAGTTTGGACTGTCCAAATCATCCCTATCCTCAACTGTCCGTATCATCCCGAATCTTCAGTGTTGGGTCAGCTATGGTCGGGAGAGGTCACGCTGTGTGTTCAATAACAATAAGGACGGAAAAACATTGTATTATATATTGATATTTACATTATTTGTATGTTTTATTAAGGTAATAATGCCTTACATGTGTTGTGTTCCCAAATGTAAGGGAAATTATAAAAATGGAACAAAAGTAAATAAAGAACTTGCCTCCACGTGGCTACGTGCCATTAAGCGCGACCAGTTCACTCCAAATCGCAACAGCAGGGTAAGTACAACATTATTTTCTGTTCATTATTATCAGAAAAGTGTAGAGAGTACAGTGAGAAGCTTTAAGTCATCGTAGTTGTACTGAATATAAGAAAAATGAGGCCTTAGCCATGCTAGGGTGTAGGACCAAAGCCATTACACACACGTGGCTGGAGCTGGATAAGAGAGGAATATATAACCCTTCATTTTTCCTATATATCTCCACAGCTTTCCTCTATAAAGAAACTGAATCGAATTCAAACGAAATCTGCATTACCTTGTTCACCCCGTATATAAGAGGCCCAATATAATACCTCCAGTATACCATCAATATAACACCCCAATACACAGTAAGATTCTAAGTATAACAACCCAATATATTACCAATATACCACCAATGTAACACACCAATATAACACCCCAATGTAATACCAGCAATATAGCACCCCAATATACCACCAATATAATATCGCAGTATACCACCAATATAACAGCCTCAATATACCACCAATATAACAGCCCCAATATACCACCAATATAACAGCCCCAATATACCACCAATATAACAGCCCCAATATACCACCAGTATAACAGCCCCAATATACCACCAATATAACAGCCCCAATATACCACCAATATAACAGCCCCAATATACCACCAATATAACATCGCAATATACCACCAATATAATAGCCCCAATATACCACCAATATAACAGCCCCAATATACCACCAATATAATAGCCCCAATATACCACCAATATAACAGCCCCAATATACCTCCAATATAACAGCCCCTTATCTCATTCTAGTAGTTCAGTTACTCTTCTAGGAGCTGCCTAGCATGGGCCAACCGGCCTACTGCAGTTATCCTCTCTTCTTATGTTCTTATGTTCTTATGTTCTATGTAATTAACCGACGGGTACTCCCAAGTTTCACCCGAGAGAGTTTAATTAAGACTTTTTCATAGCATTATGTTCTACATGCAGCACAGATTCACCTTGCTAATGCACAGTTCGATGCTTGGCATATTCATAAAGGTAAAGCTTACGATATACACTCAAATTATTATATAGATGGAAAAAAAAAAAAAAAAAAAAGGTGAGGAGTTTCTAGCTTGGAGGTTCCGTGTGGTAGAAATAAACAAACTTCCACTCAGTGCTTCCACAGCAAAAATTTTCTTTACCCCAGACAATTCTGTGAATTACCCTAGATTACCCTAAATTATCACTTTATTCAGTAATTCACTATATAGATATATATATATATATATATATATATATATATATATATATATATACAATTTCTATTTTATTTATTATTATTATTACTAATACTATTAATATTAATATCAGTATTATTATTTTCATTATCTATATTTTTTCCCGACAAATAATGGAACTGCATGAGAACCGCATTATGCCATGGTGTAGTGGTATGTTGCCTGGCTTTCACCTGAGAGTCCCGGGTTCGATTCCGGGCATACTGGTAATATATTGGAAGGTTTGAAGGTCGAGTTAGAGAGGCTGACCTGGAAAAAAAAAAAAATAGATGGGACCAGTGTAATGCTCACTACCTTCTAAGGGACACTACCTCTACTTAGATAAAAATGTTGTGCCATTAGCTTTACAACACTTTGTGTGTGTGAAAAAATAGTGCACTGGTGGTAGTACAGCAGTTACCGCTACTTAAAATGATATTTTTTGTAGATACTGTCTTTACAGTACTTAAATAGTCATATCGTACTGATGCTTAGGCTTTATCAGTAGTGTACTATCCGGATGCAGGTTACTGGTTTCATTTGCTGAAATTTAAACAATTATTATTCCCATGCCTGCCAAGTGGGAGGACGTGATATGTTTTGATCTGTGTGTGTGTGTGTGTGTGTGTGTGTGTGTGTGTGTGTGTGTGTGAACAAAAATAACTCAGATAGAATATATTCGATTTTGACGTCGCCCAGTAGGAGTGTTCAGGGATTTCCAATGAAGAGATCCATTTTTTCTTGTAAGGCAATAGAACAAAGGTAATGGTCACACAGCTCGTTGAAACATTTGGCCCAGCAAAATCAAGTTAAACTGCTCTACTCCAGTTTTGGCCAAACTTTGGGGAAAAGTTTTCGGCTTGGAAAATATTCAGCTTTGACAACGATTAGGCGAAGGTCAAGGTCAGAGGGCAAGCTCAAAATTCAACCCGTGTGTGCGACGGGTGGGTGGGTGGGGGGGGGGTTGCTAACAACAGAATTCAGTTTTGCTCCGACTTCAAACAAACTTGAAAGTGTTAAGGGTCAGACTCGGAGAAACCCACTTTTTTTTTTTTTTTTTTTTTTTTTAGAATAAAAGATTTGAAGTCAAGGTCACGGGGCAAGGTCAAAGTCTGACGGGTTTGTGTGAGTGTTAACAAAATAATTCAGTTTTCATTCTATGTAGGCTACACTTATTGGAAGGGTTAAGGATGAGGTACCGTAAAAAAGAAGGGCTTTAATTCTGAGATTATTCAAAGGTCATGCACAAGAAGCAAGGTAAAAATTTTACCTGTATGTCTCTTTGTGAACAATATATTTATATATATATATATATATATATATATATATATATATATATATATATATATATATATATATATATATATATATATATATATATATATATATATATATCTGATCTTAATTAATATTAGTGGATGAGATGAGATAACCAATAAGAGGGTGACCTATTATTTTTGAGAATAAATAGTTCAAAAGTCAGTCATATGGGGAGGTCAACTAAAACACTTCTTATCCAGTGCAGACAAAACCTTATGGAAGTGTTCTGGCTAAACAAGATGAGAAATTCGATGCTGAGAACAATCAAGGATCAAGGTCATTGGCCAAAATCAACTCAAATAGAACTGATATGATCTGAACCAAAGCTGATAGCAGGGTAAGGGAATAGGCTTGAGTGAGGTAATGCGAATTTACGAGGATCGTGTCGAAGGTCAAGGTCCCAGGCCATTCTTCTTCTTTTATTTTTTATTTTTTACACCCTTTGGTGAGTGTTGGTGTTGCGCTCTAGTGTGCTCCTTCTGTACTAATTTCTTTCATAGGAATACCAGATTCCTCATTTTTTTTTCAAATTAGTTTTTTTGTTACTAAATATAAGTTTACCGAGTTGAATATACAACACATATTAGGAGACAAGTTATCGTTTATTGTAATCACTAGCACTATCTGCAGTATCCAAAGGAAAGATGCTGAAGTACCAAGACTGAAAAAAAAAAAAATCACGTATTCATAAGCAAATTTGTTAATTCCAAATCATGTTGGCTCAGTACCAACCAGATTTTTCATCATCAAATTAGACAGTTTGGTTATGAATAATACCAGATGGCAGTCCTACCGACGAAAGCCAGTAGCCGCAGCCACTTGACCCTGAAATGTACATGAGCCAATCAGCGGTCTTTGTAACAATTTTGATTTTCAAGCTTAGTTTTCGACAGTGCTAAAAAGGTATCTACGCTATGAGGTGAATTATAAACATTCCGAGGGTTGTGGGGGTGAAGCCCCCAAATAGTATTTTACTTCGTCCCCTCCCCCCCTTTAGTTAGGCTGCCACACATGTGCTTTGTGTAGTGTCATGTCGGTAAGCTGCGACAAATGTCCCTACCGACGGTCCACTGACACATAGTGCACACCAGATGCAATCTTGTCTGATTCGCGTTTAACATGAACACGAATAAAAGTAGCAAGCAGTAAGTAGTGTCTGAAATACCTTAAAAATGTAGTGTTATTACTGTTTCACTGCACTTGATAAAAAATAGTGCACCACAGCGACTCGCTAGCATAAAAAATAGCTTTACTATATAGCGCCACTGCTTGTCGTGCCGCTATAACACTGGCTGGGACGAGGTAATGAAGTGTGACCTCAAGGATAAGAGACTGAAGAAAAGGCTGTTAGATATCGCGGAGCATGGCGAGCTGCCATTAATTATGACCAAGGCTGGCGCATGCAAGCATGTTGGAGCCTTTATGATCGAAACAATACCAGGATGTTCATTTTCTCTTTTTTCCTGCCAGTTGTCGTTGGGCAGTTTGATTTGGAATATGAGGTGCAACAGTGTGGATTATTGTGGGCTGGGATGGAGTTGACTGAGTTTGAGTCGCGTTGGGTTTGTGTGTGTGTGTGTTTTTTTTTTAATGTGTCCGACTCTGGGCAAAGGCTTCAGGGCCTATATCTCGGGGACAGTAGCCTATCCCAAGGCCCAGTAGTCCTCCTACACCTCCACATGTCACCACTTCGGCGCTAACACCCACCGTCCATATTGAATACATGCTAGGGCTGTCTCATACAGGACTGGTGTATTGGTATTAGCGGGGGTATTTTTACGACATGTCGGCGGGTCATCTGGTAGATCAGGAAAGTCTGCTTTTTATGAAATTCAAATTCTTAAATTGTTCCCTGCCCCAGGCTGGATTCGAACCTGGGTCCATCAGGACTACAAGCCGCCTCTCTACCGATTCAGCCACCACCTTGAGATGAGTTAGGTATGTGCTAAACTCGGGATCACGATCGCGAGTTTTTGTTAGGTTTGTTCGACGTCTGTGTGTGTGTGTGTGTGTGTGTGTGTGTGTGTGTGTGTGTGTGTGTGTGTGTGTGTAAATATAATAACTCAAACAGGTCACTTGACCAATATTGGTGTAGAGAGTTTCAGGATAAACCAAGTGGTTGACTTGTCGTTCTTGAGAAGAGCAGGTCAAAAGTCAAAGCCACCGGGCTATGTCAAAATGTAGTCTAGCAAGGCCTGTTCAAACAGTTTTAATCAAATTTACACGAAATCTGGAGGAAGGGTTGACGGTAAGGTAGGAGCGAAGGGATTAATTTTTTAGAACAATCTGTCAAAGGTCAAAATCACAAAACAAGGGCAAAATTTGACCCTTGTGCTGTGTGCAAGTATCAGGACCGGATTACCAGGTATAGGCAAACTGGGCATCTGCCTACCAGGCCACGGCCTGTCACAGGCCATCTAGACTTCCAGAGCAGAATAAATATACGCTTTAGGCGTCCAAATAAGTGCCATCACCCATCAGGCTATCAAAAAAGCCCATTATAGGTCATGCCAAAATTTCACTGGAAATAACGGAAAAAAGAGAGCTATATGTTGCAGGCCAACCGTCTACATTGCCTACCAGGCCACAACAGGGTTATTCTGGCCCTGGCAAGTATAATAACTATAACAGTGTTGATTTGGTCTGAATTACGTTTGGTGATACTATTAAGGATCACCCAAGGGGTTGACCTTTTATCTTTAGAACAACAGTCCTAAGGTCAATATCACCTGGTAAGGACAACCTAATTAGATTTTATCCTGTTTAGACCAAACTTTGTAGATTAGTTAAGTTTCACGCAAGGATGAAGTAATTCGATTTTGAGAGGAATCAGTCGAAACTCAAGGTCTCAAGGCAATGTCAAATGTTCAGTCCCTATATCCGTTGGTGCGCCTGGATGTTATACCTGGGTGTCCCTGTTTGTTTCGCCTGGGTTGGGTTAGGCTCGGTTGGCCAGGGTTTAGGTTAGTTTTAGTCTGGGATGAGTTGGGATGAATAGGGTTAGTATGAGCTGGGTTTACATTGGGATTAGTTTGAGTTAGGCTAGGTTAGCAGGAATTGAATAGAGCTTAAATAGAGTTGGATTCAGTTTCTGATGCTTTGAGTTAATATGGCTAGGACGGGGTTTAGCATGTTTGATTATTTAATTGTTTTTATTTATTTATTTATTCTTTTTTTTGCGGGGGGGGGGGTAGTTTTCGTTGGTATAGGATGATCTGAATAGGGTTTGGCTTGTGTTGGGTCTGATTTGGGATGTGATGGGCTTAGTTTGAATTGAGCTGGATGTAGTTTGGACTTAGTGGTGTTTTAGGTTTAGTTTTGGTTTTGTCGGGTTGGGTTTGGTGTGAGGGAAGGTGGGTGTCTTCCCTCGCTGCAGGGTTATTACACGGCCACTTCCTCACAGATAACAAGTTTTACCTCAGCCGCTGTCAGGGGACACCACCTTCTCTCACCGTACTCACCTCACTTTCACTTCACCCTCACCCAACCTCACTCACTTCACTCTCACCTAACCCCACTGTCACTTCACTCTAGCCTAACTTCTCTTTAACATCACTCTTACCTAACTTCAGTTTCATTTCATCACCTGAATTTCACTTCATGACTTCGTTTTTTTTTCATTTCACCCCTACTTCACAATCCCCTCACCTGCACGTAACATCACCTTGTCTCACTTTCAAATCACTTTTATGTCACTTCAGCCTCACCTTACCTCAGTTCCATCGCACCATTACTTCACCTTTACCTCATCCTCACCTCACTTCAGTCTCACTTCACTTTTACCTCATTAAATAACGGGGTGATGTGGAGGACCTACTATGGCCATCCTATTAACTGGGTGAAGAGGCACAAATGCGGAGACCATCCGGGAACCAAATCTCCACACTTGTCCCTGCGCTCGTTGTTGCAAGGCGCTGTCTACTGCGAGGGAACACCGGCTCACTGCACGGGACAGCCTTGCAGAAACAGTTGCTTGTCTGTTGTTTATGGGTCTTCGCTAGACAGCAATGCATTTTACTTTTCCGTCACTTCCTTTCACCACCCCTCACTTTCACCACCATTGCATCACTGTAACTTCATTGTTACTTCACACTTTCCTCACCCTCACCTCACTTTCTTGCCCGCATCCGTTTCGCCTCCCACACATCTTCTTCTGTTTCTTATCTCTACCTCCCCTCCCCCTCTCTCTCTCTTCTCCTCGTCATCCTCCATTAACATAATTTGTTAGTAACCTCTTATTTCCCTTTCCCTCCGGAATTATTATATGGCTTTTCCACTCACTACTCTTTCATTCTTATATACCCGTAGTATTTTTCCTCAAACTTCACTCCCTCCTCTGCTTCACACTTCCCTCTCTCCTCGCCTGCAACAAACTTCACTCCCTCCTCTACACACTTCCCTTCCTTTTAATATATATAAATGATACTGATGACGGACTGTTCTGGAAAATTTCAAAATTTGCTGATGATACTAAAATAGGTAACAGAGCAGATACAGCATTGCAAAGACAAAGTCAGAGAGATATTGATCAACTGTTTAACTGGGCCCAAGCATGGCAAGTGGATTTCAATATCAATAAATGTAAAGTGCTAAACAATGGCAGTAAAAATGTAAGAGCTAGTTATAGCATGAATAATGTTCAACTTGATAGGGTAAACCATGAAAATGACTTAGGAGTTATAATAACAAACGCTTTTAAACTAAGCAAATAATGTACAGAAGCTGTGAGAAAAGCCAATAAATTGACGATTCATAGGTACAGCATTTGAATATAAATCCGAAACTATCGTCCTCATTTTGTATAATTCCTTAGTATGCCCGCACTTGGAGTATTGCGTCAATTTTGGCCACCGGATAATAAAAAGGATATGGAGAAACTTGAAAGAATACAGCGAAGGATGATACCTAGATTGAGAAATAAACCACACGAGGAACGTTTAGAAGCCGTGAATCTTTTTACCCTAACTAAACGGAGGTTACGAGGAGATTTAATTCAAGTATTCAAAATATTCATAGAACATGATAACATGGCTGCCGATAAGTACTTCACAGGTAATCAGTCGAATTATACTACAGGCTATCTATCTATCTATTTGTTGCCAGACGCCTCAATACCATTCGGGGTGGCCACAAACAAATCGCCTCCACTTCGCCCTGTCCCCCACCATTTCACTGCCCTGCTCCCAACTTACACACCCCTCTCTCATATACCTCTCCACTCCATTACTCTATCTCATCCTTGGCCTCATCCTCCCTCTCTCCCACTCCACCTCACTCACATACACTCTCCTCGTCAGTCTCTCACTCTCCATCCTCTCCACATAGCCAAACCACCTCAGTGTGTTTCTCCTAACGCTTCCTATCACATCCACATTCACACCACAACGCTTCTTTACATCCTCATTTCTCAGTCTGTCTCTCCATGTGATTCCACAGGCTCCTCTTAAATAACTCATTTCCACTGCTCTCACTCTTGACCTGTGTCTCTCCAACGTCCAAGCTTCACTTCCATAAGTTAGAGATGGTATCACAATACTGTTATGTAGTAACTTCTTCACTTCCATGCTCACTTCCCTATTTCTTATCACTGCTTTCAAGGAACTAGCAACCTTTCTTCCTTGTTGTGCCCTTTCAAGCACTTTATCTTCCAAACTTCCATCCTTACTCATCACCCAACCCAAGTACTTAAAATGTACTCACATTTTCCATTTCCTCCGCCTCCAACCTCACTGCACATTCACTGACTTCACTTCTCTCAAAGATCATCACTTTACTCTTCCCTACACTCACCTTTAGATTCCGTTTCTTACACACTCTCCCAAACTCATCCACCAAGCCTTGCAGCTCCCCTTCGTCTTCATTTAACAACACAGTATCATCTGCAAACAACAGAACAGGAAGTTTCCAAACACTGTCCTCTCTCATTAGGGCCACTCCAACATGCACTACCCTACCTTGTATCTCTTTTATAACCCCATCCATGTACAAGTTGAACAACCATGGAGACATGACACATCCCTGTTTCAACCCAACCTTCAAATAAAAAAAATCACTCAGTTCACTATCCACACGCACTGCAACCTTAGCACCCTCATACATACTCTTCACAGCATTCAACAACTTCCCATCTACTCCATATATTCTTAATACTTTCCACAATCCTTGTCTATCCATCCCGCCATATGCTTTCTCCAAATCCATGAAGGCCACATACAACTTCTTTCCCTTCTCTAGAAACTTTTCCACTAAAGATCTAAGAATGAATATCTGATCTACACAACCTCTTCCCTTCCTAAAGCCTCCCTGTTCTTCTCCAACTAATTCCTCTGTTATTTCCCTAACTCTGTCAATAAGTATCATACCATATACTTTTCCTATTACACTAAGAAGACAAATGCCCCTATGATTACCACACACTTCTTTTTCCCCTTTACCTTTGTACAAGGGAATAATTATACCTGACTTCCAATCCTCCGGGACTCTACCTTCCTCCCAGGCCAATCTGCACATCTCCCACATCCATTCTACTACTGTCTCTCCCCCATGCTTCAGCATTTCATCACACACTTTATCAATTCCTGGGGCTTTCCCCATTTTGACTTCCTCTACTTCCATCCTACTGATCTCTTCCTCCCTTCTCATCACCCTCCTTCTCCCAGCCATTTCCCAGCCACTTATACTTGCATTACTTTCATTCTCTATGTTTAACAATTCCTTAAAGTGTTCTTGCCATCTGCTCACTTTTTCTTCCTTCTCCACAGTCAATCTACCATTTTTATCTTTCGCTTCCCTACTAACTTCTGTATCAACCTGTCTAACTCCTTTTACTTCCTTCCAGAACATTTTCTTACATTCCCTTCACTTTACACTCAGTTTCCTTCCTAATTCCTAATCCCATCTCCTCTTACCCTCTCTTACTAATCTTTTCACCTCCTTCTTCCTTTCTACATAATTTTAACTCTCTCCTCCGGCTCTCAACTTCCTCCATGTCTCTGCTTCCCATCCAGTCGCTATATGCTTTCTTCTTTTGCACCACAGCTTGCCTCACCTCTTCAGTCCACCATGCTCTTCCTTGCACTCCCTTTCGTCTTCACATCATCCCACACATCACGTCACATGCGCACAGATTTCTTCCGTGAAAATCTCGCACACACTTTCCACCTCAAACATCTGCTCTGCTTCATACTTACCCAATTGCTCCTCCACTTCTCTCATACATTATGTCTTTTTTCCGTCCTCTTGCAACCTTTCTACCCTCCTTGTATGAAGTACTTCCTCCTGCCCTTCCCTTTTTCTATTCCTCTATTGCAAGTGAACCTCGACTTTCAACACCATCAAGTGGTGATCAGAAAGTACACTTCTCCAACCTCTGTATGGTCTTGCATCGATTACATATCTTCTTATTTTGTCATCCACACATACATAATCAATCACTGCCTTCCGCTTATTCAGTTCACCACCCACCCTTCTCATCACTCGCCACATATAACTGTGGATCATCTTGTGCCTAATAAGGGAATTGGCTATCAAAAACCCTTTCCCTGAACTAATGTCCACTAGAGCATTGCCATTCTCATTCACTTCTGCAGGGACACCCCACGCACCAACTACTCCACCCACCTTCACGTTCCCTACTCTTCCATTCATATCTTCAGTCAAAAACATTCTCTCATTCCTCTCAAACTTTTCCATGCACACTTCCACATTAGTCCCGCACTCTTCTTTCACTCTGCTTCCACAATTTTGTGTTGGCGCATAGACGAACACAACCACCCACGTTTGTATTCCCACTTTCAATATTACCCACACAATCTATGAACCAACTGATCCATACTCTCTTAAATTTTGTTTCTATCCCTCGTACACAACAATATATACACCATCTCATTCCGAACCTACTACTGTGCATATAAACCATCCATACTCCCACACTCTCATACTCTCACCTGCCATTTAGCCTCAGTTAATCCACATATGTCCACTTTTGCTCACTCAGTCACCTGGACAGTCTCTCTCTCTCTCTTTCACCTCAACATTCGCACTCCTTACATTACATGTTGCAGTCCATATCACGTCCATCGTCCTGTCCTTGGTCGTCACCTGTTTGTCAGTCCTAATCCGAGGCTGTTCGCTTGTACTCATAGTAAATTGTCTTCTGGGGAGGGACAGTAACCCTCTGCCAACTCACTTTTGGCACATAGGGAACACGTGTTGATTGGTTAAAAGGTTACCACTCAGGGTATTAAATGATTTCCTGGTTTGCGGGGAATCATTTTCCTTGTTGCTCAGGGTAGAGTTACCCAAAACAGAGTACCACTGCACTGATTGAGTGGATGACAGGTGCCACCACCGACCAAGTATGTACAGGTATATATATATATATATATATATATATATATATATATATATATATATATATAGTAGATAGATAGATAGACAGGTAGATAGATAGATATAGATAGATAGATAAATGTAGACAGATAGATAGGTAGATAGATAGATAGATATACGTGTGTGTGTGTGTGTGTGTGTGTGTGTGTGTGTGTGTGTGCAACGAGACTGGTTATAGATTAGTCATTTTGTTCCCTGGGGTCCAGAAGTTATTGATTTCAGACATTCCATTGCATGGAGTTCCTGCACGTCACCTCATGTTTCCCCTAAGGCATTGCTGATACAACTAACTCTTATTGAATGGGAGGATGTCATGCGGCACGGTGCAATGACAACAAGAAGGGACGCTGCTATGTATATTTATGGATTATTGCTGGACTTACAAAACATACCTGAATGAATAACAAAGTAAACTCATTCCGTGCACTTTCCCTCTCGCTTACAGTGGTATCCGTATATGAAATACCAGACTTACTATTTCAGTTTTATCTAACTATTGGTGGTAACAACACACACACACACACACACACACACACACACACACACACACACACACACACACGCACGCACACGCGCGCGCGCGCGCGCTCGTGAGAGCGAAAACAAAGCTATATGTTGGCTCGACCTAGGGGCGATATTTTTCAAGATTTCACATTTTATCTCCTTGTCTCTGAAAGAATAAATAGCGTAATCTTTTTATTACTAGGACGTATATTTCCATGTTATTCATCCTATCTCATCACGATTTTACTTACTTTAGGGGAGCACTTTGTTAGTGATTATTGAAGGCTGCATCTAATCCCTTCGGTTCGAAAAGTATAGTGCAAGCTGAATAGAATCGTCTCGAAACAGAGATGATAAACACGCAACACATGACGTACTCGGGCTGGAGGACTAGAAAAAAAAAATTATAGAAATATGACAAGGACTGGGTATTTTCATTATAATTAAATAATAATTATACAGTCCGTCTAATTACAATTATTCATATCCATCTATGTGCATTTTAGGTTGTATGTTAACAGTATATCTAGTTTTGCCAGTACACCTCAATATGTCTTTTTATGCATCTATGTATGCGCAAAAATTCGAAAAACTTCGCAAGAGTATTTATGCCAGCAGCTTAAACATTATTTATTTAATCTTTACGTACAGTACGAGAGGAGTTCAAGATGCGTGGAACAACGCAGTGGGCTACCTATCTTGAAAACGGTGAAAAATCAGTTGTTTTTAATTATCAATAAAAAAAACCTAATATCAACACTTGGAACAGTAAAAGTAATTTCAAGCAAATAAGGTTAGTGGTCATTAGAGAGATTTAAACCTGTGAAGGAAAGTCTGCATAGATTCATGCTAAGTCGGTCTTGCCTCACAGGCTATCATTTCACTCAGAGGTGAAAGGTGCATTGTTATTTTCCTGGATTTTAGCAAAGCGTTTGATAGGGTTCCATGTGAGGTTAGGTGGCATGGTTCAAGCACTCGATAGAGAGGACTCTCTAAAGTGACCGGCAGAAGGGACTTACCAGTCCACGGTATATATATATATATATATATATATATATATATATATATATATATATATATATATATATATATATATATATATATATATATATATATATATGAAACATGGTTAAGAAAGACAGTAAACAATGAAAACAGTGTACTACTGCAAGAAGTAAAGGAAATAGAACTTTTTTTTTTTTTTTTAAATCTAGAAGCATAAGCAACAGGAAGTCTAAAGTAAATTTGCAAATTTACCTCACAATCGTTAAGCCACATCTAGATTATGTCGTACAGTTCTCGTGTCCCTACTACAAAATGGATAATATTCATTAGAAAATGTGCAGAGAAGAATGACAAAAACGATGCAAGATATTCAGAATCCTTCACAAGGAGACAGGCTGAAACATTACATTTGAACTCAGAAAAAAAAAAAAAAGCGTAAAGGGAAGTTTAACTGAGGTATTTAATTTAATGACAAGGGAAAACATATGGAAAATTTAGCAAGGCATTCAACCTGATCATGCAGGACCGTGCTCGAACTAATTTATCTCACACTTGTTAGGCTACATTTAGATTATGTCGAACAGTTTTCATGTCCGTACTACACAGTAGATATATTCCTTAGAAAATGTGCAGAGAAGAATGACAAAATCCATAAATGATATTCAGAATCCTTCGTAAGATGAAAGGATGAAAACATTATATCTGAACTTAGAAAAATGCGTAAAGTAGGAGAAGCTTAAGTGGGGTATTTCAGTGAATGAAAGGAAAAAAAAAATAGCAAGGCATTATAACCGAGCATGTAGAACAGTACACGAACCAATTGTTTTCTTAATCTCCGTTATAGTAAGAAGATAGGCCTACTCGTAGGAACTGGTTTTGTAGGAGTAGGGAATGGGTTTAAAAAGTCCCAGAAACCTCTCCACTGGGAGTTTCATGTATAAACTAGATATGCATATCAGGTATGATAGTTGTCCAAGTTACAACTTTGTTCTTCTTAAGTTTCACGACGATATTACTATTCTTCTTCTTAAAGCTTTCTATTTTTCTGGGAGATTCTTAAAGTTTTCTTCTTAAAGTATCACTACGATCTCCTGGTAAGGTCAGGTGCTGGGAAGGGAATGGATCCGTTATGATATGGCAGGGATAACACAGCTCTGCTGTCGGATTCAGCTTCCGATGTCGCTGAATTGCACTGCGCAGTTGACCATCGTGCGGTGTGGTGCGGTGAGGAGCGGTCTCTTCTCCCCTTAAAGGCTAAGATACGAGTAAATGTGTGTATGTTTGTGTGTGGGGGGGGGGATGAATAATTTGGTGAGTGCCTTCCTGTCCTTCGTTCGTCTGCTTGTCTCCTTTTGTTTGTTTCTTTAGGCAAGTATTGCCTGACGCCACATCTTGTAGACATGCTAAGAGAAGACATTGTGATGGCATTCTGTCCCTCTCCATTACACCACCTCCCTCATATACTCCACTACTTTACCTACTCTCTCTCTCTCTCTCTCTCTCACTCTCTCTCTCTCTCTCTCTCTCTCTCTCTCTCATCATTTTCACAGATACTTTTCCCATCTTCTCATACCTGCTTTTCTTATCTCAATATCTTACTTACCTTTCACCCATCTTCATTCGCCTCACCTTCAACACACTCACTTCTCTTTCGTTTGTTTGCATTCATTCCTTTTTATGCCTCAGCACACCTTTGGTGGAGAAAGTTTTACGTGATTGGCCTGTCCGTCCGTGCGGGTGTTCGGGCCTGTGTGGGTCCGTGCGTCCAGAACACTGTTGTCGGCGCAATATCTCTGAACCCATTTACAGATTTTCATCAAACTGTTCTTGGTGATTCAGTATTAGGAGAGTAACTGATTGAGTCCCCTAGGTCAAGGGGTAAAGGACGAGGTCATAAATTCTTTACCATTTTATTTATTTCTTTAACATTTCACTTTAACTTGACACAGTTGTTCCTGAGGCCAATAGCCCAGGCACGTTTGTCGTGTTCTTACTTAGCCCTTTTAAAGAAATTTATGGGGTAAAACGCCAAACAGTGTATACATGCAAATTTTGAGTTCCTTTGTTTTTGTACGTTCATTAATCATCATGGTGCTGTAATTTGCGCAGAGGAATGTAAGCGTGCAGTATCTGTGTGGAGACCATCTTGCATTCCCACTTGGGATGTTGGCAGTCTTGTTTTCACTAAGGAGTAGACTGCAGCACCAGTCGAGCAGGGCAGTACTCCTAAGGTGGATGGAAAGCTGATGACAGGGAGAGCTGGAGCTCCTGTTTCATCAGCCCTCGGGACCAGTGCTGGGCAAGTTAATGAAAAACGTTAGCTTCGTTAACCGTTAATCAGATAATTAGCTTTGTTAAAGTTAATCAGTTAATTCTGCCAAAAATTAATGGAAGTTAACCGTTAATCCGTTAATCCGTTAGTTTTACATATGAAACTCGATTTTCCTCAATAAAAGACACTCTTGCTGGACTGAGACGCCACAACTATGAAACTGAATCTATGAGTATGTTCCCTCCACAGTCCAAACTCCAAAATTTTGTTGGCTTAGAGTCGATGCTACCAACACCATGCTTAAACCCCGCAGTATCGATACCATGTTCGAGTATCGGGTATAAATGAGTACAGTGTCAGTACATGCATGGTATGTAATGAATTTTCGGACAGTGAGTGATATGACAGTAGTAGAAATATTCATTATGGGAATTTATTTGATTTTTTTTCAATATTTCATGAGCTGCTAATTTTTTCTGCAGCGACATGGTCGAAGTATGCCGTTATGAAACCTGTGTGAAGTTGTGAACCATCTGTTATATCATATAACACATGGTTCACAACTTTAGATCTAAGTTCATATAACTTATTTGAACTCAGATGTGACACACACACACACAAAATTTGTATCGATCTCTGATCACGGTATCACTCACCACTAACTTTGACACTATCAATTTGACGATTTAAATGTCGATTCGAAGCTTTTCTGATCTAAAGTGACCTGTTTTAGGACATAATTAACTAATTAGCGGATCAACGGAAATGTTAACGGATGTTACCGCTAATCCGAAAAGTTCAAAAACAAATTAACGCTTTAACTCGTTAACAAAAACATTAGCTTCGTTAATAATGGATTAACGATTAACGCGTTAATGCCCACCACTGTTCGGGACCAGTTCCTGACCATCCCCCTTTGCTGAACTTTTTCAGTGTTTCAGTAACATAGAGAGTAGGCCAGCTTGCTCTCTAATACATGTTTCTCTAACTGTCAACACCAAACTACATGCACAGTACACACTACACTTCCTTTTCAAAATTAAAAAAGAAAAGTGGCTGTAGTAAATCATGCCTCGGAGTCCCCAGGGGGGGTGGACCATAAATTCCCCCACCATTCGCCCCTATCCCGGTGACGACTCATAGAGATGCCTGGAACCACTATCTGACACTTCATTTCTGCAGCATTCGCTGCCTTTCCTCTAACTTTCATTCTGTCGAACACCACTCCCCTCCTCCTCTAAACCTCATCTTCTCTTTTTGACAGAGACTCAGCTGTCTGAGGCAACTGACAACAAACCCTTCTCTGTTTTCTCCTACTTTATACTCATTTCAAAGCCAAAGGTGGCTGTTCCGTATATGTACGCAACGATTTACCTTGTTCTCGTGTTCTTGAACTTGATTCTTCTCAATTCTTTACTCTCTGGCTTCGGCTCTTCTGTCATTCTCTGACTAAATACATCTGCGCTGTTTACTTATCTCCTAATTCTACTGCCTACGAAAAATTCTTCGACCATCTTACTTATACGATGGAACACATTCTATCCATTTCTCCTTTCTGTGAAATCTCCATTCTAGGAGATTTCAATGTCCACCACCACCTTTGGCTCTCCTCTCCTTTCACTGATCCACCTAGTGAACAAGCCTTCATCTTTTCTATCCTTTACAGCAGCTTGTACAGCACCCTACCCGTATTCCTAACTGCCCTGGAGAGAGCTCCAACATACTTGACCTTATCCTTACAACTAATCCTTCTACTTACACTGTTAATCTTTCCTCTCTGTTGGCCTTCTCCGATCACAACCTTATTACCTTGATCTGTCCTATCGCTCTGGTACGGCCTGTGGACCCTCCAAAGAAACGTCGTCTGTGGCACTTTGGAGCTGCAGATTGGGAGGCCCTCAGGCAGTACTTCTTTGATTTTCCCTGGAATGATTATTGTTTCCATGGCCGGGAACCATGTGAGCGTGCCTTGCACAATACGGAGGCTATTCTCCCGGGCATGGAAGCATACATTCCCTTCTCATATCCTTTGACTAATGCAAGAAAACCTTGGTTTAATCACTCATGTTCTAATTCTGTCCACAACAAGGAGAGGGCCTGTATAAGGTACCAGAACCAACCCACCCCTGAATCACATTTTGATTATGTTTCTGCCTTGAGTCGTGCTAAGTCTGTTCTTCTATCTATCTATCTATTGCCAGATGCCTCAATCCCGTTTGAGGTGGCCACAAACAAATCGCCTCCAAGTCGCCCTGTCCCCCTCCATTTCACTGTCCTGCTCCCAACTCACACACCCCTCTCTCATATACCTCTCCACCCCATCCCTCCATCTCATCCTCGGCCTGCCCCTCCCTCTTCCCCCCTCCACCTCACTCACATACACTCTCTTCGTCAGTCTTTCACCCTCCATCCTCTCCACATGGCCAAACCACCTCAGTGTGTTCCTCATAACGCTTCCTATCACATCCACATCCACACCATAACGCTCCTTTATATCCTCATTCGTCAGCCTGTTTCCCCATGTGACTCCACAGGCTCCTCTTAAATAACTCATTTCCACTGCTCTCACTCTTGACTTGTGTCCTTCCAACAACGTCCAAGCTTCACTTCCATACGTTAGAGTTGGTATCACAATACTGTCATGTAGTAACTTTTTCACTTCCATGCTCACTTCCCTGTTTCTTATCACTGCTTTCAAAGAACCAGCAACCTTTCTTCCCTGCTTGCTGGCTCTTTGAAAGCAGTGATAAGAAACAAGGAAGTGAGCATGTTCTTCACTCTGCTAAAAATAATTTCATCTATACTAAATGCTCTCAGCTTTCCAACTTGAATTCTTCCCGCTCCTTCTGGCACCTTGCCAACAACCTTTCTAACAACTTTACTTCATCATCCTTCCCTCCTTTTTTCTATTCTGATGGCTCCGTGGCTATTTCTTCTACTAATAAAGCAGATCTATTCACTCAGACTTTCTCCTCCAATTCCACCTTAGATGATTCAATTGCTGTTCCTCCATCACTTCCCCCTCTGACTTCCTGATTGCTGACATTAAAATTTCTTCAAGTGATGTATTTTCTGCCATCACTGGCCTCAATACTCGTACTAACAAGGCATATGGGCCTGATGGAGTCCCTCCTGTTGTTCTCAAGAACTGTGCTTCTGTGTTTACACTCTGCCTAGGTAAACTCTTTCGTCTTTGTCTGTCAACTTGTACCTTTCCTTCTTGCTGGAAGTTTGCTCTCATTCAGCCAGTCCCAATGAAGGGTGACCAGTCCCAACCCTTTAACTATTGGTCAACTGCTTTAACATCCTGTGTCTCAAAAGTTTTCGAGTCAGTTCTTAACAAGAAAATTTTAAAGCATCTTTCCCATCACAACCTTCTTTCTGATCGTCAGTATGGGTTCCACTGGCGATGTTCTCACCTACCTTTCAGACTCCTGGTCATCCTTCTTTCGAGACTTTGGCGAAGCTTTGCCATTGCACTTAACATCTCAAAGGCTTTCGATTGAGTCTGGCATAAATCTTTAATTTCCAAACTGCCTGCTTACGGTTTCTGTCCTTCTATCTGTGCCTTCATCTCTAGCTTCCTTTCTGGTCGTTCTATAGCCGCTGTTGTAGACGGCCATTGTTCTTCTCTTAGATCTATCAACACTGGTGTTCCTCAGGGCTGTCCTAGCACCAACTCTCATCCTTTTATTCATCAATGACCTTTTAAGCTGTACATCTGACCCTATCTACTCGTACTCTGATGATTCCACCCTTCACCTTCCATTCGGTTTCCCCAGCGTCCATCTCAGCAGTTACTTCCACAAACAAGGGATGAGGCTATGCCACACCTAATGTCTGACTTAGTGCGTATCTCTGACTGGGGTAAAAATAATCTTATTTTTCTTAATGCATCAAAAACTCAGTTTTCACACCTATCAACCCGGCACAATCTTCCACAGGAGTACCCACTAATGTTTAATAATACCCAGCTTAATCCTGCATTATCCCTGAACACGCTTTGGGTTTCATTTACTCGGGACTTATCTTGGAAAGATCATATTTCATCTCTTGTGAAATCTGCTTCCGAGAGATTAGGTGTGCTAAGCCGACTCCATACCTTCTTTACCCCTGCACAGTTGTTGTCATTATACAAGGGTTTTATTCGCCCCTGTTTCGAGTACAACTATCATGTGTGGGGAGGCTCCCCACATACAGCTCTTCTCAACAGGGTGAAATCAAAGGCTTTTCGTCTCATCAACTCTCCTCCTCTTACTGGCTCCCTTCAACCTCTTTCTCTTCACCTCACTGTTGCATCTTTATCTCTTTTCTGTCGCTACTTGAATGATCACTGCTCCTATGAACTGTCTGCTTGCATCCCTCCACCTTTACGACAGGTGCATAGCACCCGTCTAGCAACAAACTCTCATTCCTTTTCTGTCCAACTCTCTAATGCATGAGTTAACCGTTACTCCCAGTCCTTCATTTATGTAACAGGTCAACTCTGGAACTGTCTTCTTCTGTCTGTATTTCCTACTTCCTAAGATCTCTAGTCTTTCAATCGCAATGTGTCCAGACATCTCGAAATAAACGGATCTTGTATTTGGCTCTCTTACGTATTGTTTTTGTTTTTTTCTTGGAGGGAATGGTTTGCGGGTTCCTGGCCTTTGGTTCGTTCTTTCTTGCATAAAAAAAAAACTTTCGTTTCACCCCTTCTATTCTATTTTTCACTTCATTTTCATTTTTCTTTCACTTCTTTTTTCTTTCATATCATTTCCACATTTCTGTCTTCTTTTCACTTCCCACTCCATGTAATTTTCACCTCACACGCTTTCCTTTCGTTTTCACCTCACTCACTTTTACCATCAGTACCTCACTAACTTCTGTTCGCTTCTCATTTTGCCCTCGCCCACGCTCACTTCACCCCCCTCCCCTCCTCAAATCTCTCTCTCTCTCTCTCTCTCTCTCTCTCTCTCTCTCTCTCTCTCTCTCTTTCCTTCCCATTAATTCCCAATATTTCCTATTCTTATCTTCTCCACACCTTTCTCCATCGCATTTCCCTCTCTCTGCTTCCTTGCCTTCATTCCATCCTCCCTCACACAAATCCCCTTCCAAGTCCTGTCAGACTGTTAGACTTTTGTGTCTTTCTTTTTTTTTCCCCCTTTTATCATTTGCTCATCGAAGAGTGATATTGCTAAGCACTGACTGCCGCGGGTCGTGTGCTGGGGGACGACTGTGACAGAAAAATTAAGGCCTGCTTGAATGGCCCCGATGCAGCCAATAAACATGAACCTAAGCCCTCTTCCTTTCCTACTTTTCGCTTTCTTTATCGTACCTCCCTCGAATTTCATCTCTCTTCATCAAGAATTAAGTGACGTGAAATCAATTTTTTTTTTTTTTTTTTTTTTTCAAAGTAGAAATTCAATATTCTTACACAAAGTATTTTCATTTGCCTAACACTGTCATAGTTTTACCAGATGTCTCGTACACGTGATTACAAACGTGCCATAAGCTGAAATAAATTGGTAAGGAGGAGGTGTTATGGAACCTCTCATGTTCACAACCGTACAGCAGAAGACAGCTTACTATTAATTCCGATGAAGTGCACAGGGAAGCGTTACCCTAGATTTTTTTTTTTTTTTTTTTTTTTTTTGGCCAAGTCTTATTCTATCCGTAGAATATGACCCGCAGACCTTGAAGTCACATCCAGGTCGCTAGATGTACTGCTGGATTAACAGACATAAAGAAGAGACCAACTATGTGGGAGTCTGAACAGCTGGTGAATAGAATTTACGTCATTCCAGTTGCGAGCCGTAAGTGGCAACCCATGCATCACCGACCCTCCAATTGCCGTAGACGGACCTGGGAGAAATAAGAAGAAATGAGCAGTATTCTCGTTGCTTTAAGTGTTTTGAAACGCCCTTTTCTCTACGTGGTGTATTTTCTGTGCTACCCCTTAATATCATGATGTATGTACTGACTGAAATTTTATGGATATTAAAGAGAAATAGTTAATATATTATAATTATCTCCCAGGCTTATGAGAGTAGCTCAGTTCAATTTAATCGCATAGTGTTATCTACAGTACAAAAATAGAGTTGTGCCGAACATGAGAAGGTTAATGGTAACTCCGACAGACCTACTCACTCTTGGTTTAAAAAAAAAAAAAATAATAATAATAATAATCATCCATCATCCAATCCTACATTGCCCCATAAGGAGCGTAGGAGCCCGGGGCTAGGCAGTTGGTCCCGACATTTAAGATGAGTGACCAGCCTCACTCATCCCTGAGTGGCATTACATGAGCAATCAACCCCAACCATCCCTTGGACATAAACCTTCACCGTCTCAGTCCGATTGGAGCGCAATAATTACCTACTAAACCACCAAGCGCCAAAATTTGGTTATATGGTTGCCACCCAGCATAGTAAATGGTTTCCTGGTGTACAGGAAACCATTTGGCTTGTCACTCAGTGTGGATAATAATAATAATAATAATAATAATGCTTGGTGTTAGTTGGAATGCTATACAGAAAAAACGCTACGATAAGAAGAAAAATAACAAACATAACCTTGGGGAAATACGACAAATCATACTATTAGCAAGTCTCCTACGCTAACGAAAATACGGCTGAAGCCATTCCCTAGATTATAATACGAAGGCGAGACTGTGCATACTGATTTGCATTCATGTATAACTTAACTATTGCGAAGATCCCCCTATCTATTGTATACTGGCAGGAATAATGAACGAGGCGTGTTCTTGATGCACGCACGCACATACATGCATACATACATTCATACATACATACAGTCACAAAGCTGCAGTGCATACAGACAAGAACCCAGCCGCATGCATGTACAAACCCAGTTTCTCTCTCTCTCTCTCTCTCTCTCTCTCTCTCTCTCTCTCTCTCTCTCTCTCTCTCTCTCACAACCAGCAATCTAATTGTCCTCTCGTTCCACAGTATTGAACTTCCTCACAAAAGTTCCCCCAGTAAAACTGATGGGAGCCACATTAACATGTCTACTTCCTTAATGACATCTTTAATTCCCAGTGCACCCACTGGATCGTGGTCTTACTGGTGCAGGCACATTTCTAATACTTCTTCATTAGAGATTTATTATACCAGATCTCAAGAAGCTAGAGCGAGTGTTGTGCTTTGAGCTGTGTGTGTGTGTGTGTGTGTGTGTGTGTGTGTGTGTGTGTGTGTGTGTGTGTGTGTGTGTGTGTGTGTGTGTGTGTGTGTGTGTGTGTGTGTGTGTGTGTGTTCCTACCTAACTGATCTTACCTAATTTTATCTTAACAGGAATGGTTCAAACTTGTACTGTCTCGTGTATTAAACCATTTTTATCATACATATCCTTCAATTTATGAATAATTTTGGCACACACTATTTCATTCGGTATCAATTGCCATATTTGGGAAACTGAATTTCCTTACGTCTTTATCACCTTTCTTTTTATGCAGTTATTTGCAGTGTTCTCTTGTTGATGCTTTCCCATAGGTTATATACTTATTTATGTCTATCTTCTCTTTCCCTGTGATGCAGATTTAGAGCTTAATCATGTCTCCTCTTTTCCTTCTCTCCTGTAGTGTTGGTAGATTAAATTTGTCTAGTCCTGCTTCATAGCTTAGATCACTTAGGCTTAGTACCCATCTTGTAGCGGCCTTTTGTTCTGTTTCCGTCTTATGTATGTGTTTGTTGAGATGAGGATTCCAAACAATTGATGCATACTTCATGGTTGGTCTGATGGATGATGTTATTATCTTTCTCAGCATGTCTTCATTTATATACATCAATGTTATTCCCGTATTTGCATGCAGTGTATGCATGTTCCGTACCTTCTCATTGATGTGGTCAGCCGGAGATAGTCTGTTATTGATATTTAATCACTCCTAGGTCCTCTTCTTGTTTCATATGTGCAGAGTTCACCTTCCTGACGTATAATCCCAGTCTGGTCTTTTTTCACTTTTACCAAACTTAATTACATGACACCTGATCACACTGAATTCCATTTGCCATTTATTGCTCCATCCATTAAATTTATTTAATTCTTCTTGTAGCTCTCTGCAAGAATCTGTGTTAGTAATTCTCCTTTGTATTTTTGCATCATCGGCGAACATGTTTAGATAGTTTCCATTTCCAATGTTACTGCAATACTAGAAATATAACTGGTGCTACCACTGAGCAATGTGGAACTCCATTAATCACTTCTCTCCATGATGAGTAATTTCCCCTTACTGCTGTTCTCATTACTTTTTCTGAGAAAATCGTGCATCCAACAGTCCAGTTACTTTGAATTCCTCTTTGATGGTACAGTTTCCAGAAAAGTCTTTGGTGCGGTACTCTGTCAAATGCTTTCTTGAAATCTAAGTGGATACTGTCCACCAATCCATCTCTTTTCTGTAATGTTTCCGCAACTCCATCATAGTACCGGTAGCTTAACTGATTTGTAACACATGATTTTCCCTTTTTAAAACCGAACTTCCCATCTGTTATATTGTGTTCTTCTAGATGGTTTACCCAATCTTTTCCTATCAGCTTTTCTAGTATCTTACAACACTAGTCAGGGATACTGGTCAGTAGTTAAGTTGATAATGTCTATTCCCTTTCTTGAATAAGAGAACAATGTTTGCTTTCTTCTAAATATCTGGCTGTTTACCTTGACGTAAGGATTCCTTGAATATTAAATATAATGGTCTTCTGCACATTCATGTGGCATGGTTTCGTTTTCGTTTCGTTTTTAAAGGCTCCAACATGCTTGCATGTGTCGGCCTTGGTCACCTAATGGCGGCTTTCCACGCTGCACGATCCATTGCAGCCTCCCTGTTCAGTCCCTTAACCCTGAGGTCACTTAATGACCTCGTCCCATGTCTTTCTCGGTCTACCCCTCATAACCCCACCCCCAATATTAACACTTCTCACCTTCCTCACCCAATTATCATCCCCCATCCTCTTCAGATGTCCAAACCATCTCAATCTACCTCTCCTCATCATAACACCAATACACTCCAGTCCCATCCTACCTCTCAACTCTTCCATCCAACCTGAAATTTCTTCAGGACCATTTGCTTTTCCTTTGTCTAATTTACTTAACTCCTCCTGGATTTCTATTTCTGATATTCATATATCTGGTAATAAGTGTGGGCATGCATGTTCCATATCATCTCTCTCAAAATAATTTTCTTCTGTAAAAACGTACTGGAAATTTTTATTGACTACTTCACAAATATCTATACCTTGTGTATAGATGATCCCCTCGTCAGTAATGACTATGTTATCTTTAACTTAGGTTTTGCATCGGATGTAGCTGTAAAATAGCTTCGGTTGATCACTACTTTTATTTGTAATGTCTTCCTCAAACTGTCTTTGAGCTTCACACCTCATCCTTGTATAATCGTTTCTTGCCTGTTTATAGTTGATATATGCCCTCTCACTGTTGTGTCTTTTGTATCTGTTTCAAGGTGAGTCTCTTTTTTCTTTCGATATTTTACATTCTGTATTAAACACTTTCTTTATTCTTATTTCTGTTTCATTGTGCTGAGGGATGTAATTTTGGACTCCTTTTTCAAAAATTTCAATTATTTTTCTACATACAACATTTAAATATTGTCGTCTAAGCTCTTTTTCCCAACCTATTTCTAAGAAGTACTTCTTTAGGTCATAGTAGTTGCCCTTCTTGTTGTTTAGGCTCTTTCTGTAACTCTCAGTTAACTATGTCATATGCAATCCTGAAGTTGCAATGTAGTACTGCATGGTAGTTTTTTGCCGAATGGATGGTAATACATTATATTGTCAGTGTCATTTTCTTCCCTAGAATATATTATCTGCTAATGATGGAACATCAAATCTTCTTTTTCTGCTGTTTCCCTTTACGTGTTGTGTTGGGAAAACTTCTACACAAGATCCAGGAGCACTTGATTTCAACAGCTTTCATGGCTTCTTACATCTAGAGAATTCCAGTTTATGTTAGTAATGAAATCTCCACTTGATATCATTCTTTCAGATTTCTCTTTCATTCTATGTGGTAATGCTCTTAAACTCTAAATTATTCTTTCAGCCAGGTCTTCATATTCGCCTCTTTCCCAAGTGTTTATTTTGGGTGGCATGTATAAATTTGCCACAGTTACTTTCCCTTCAGATGTGTTAATCTCTACTGCAGCCAGTGCTACTTGTCAGGGTATGCCTAGTATTATTTCTTTGACTTGTAGATTTTTATTTGTTAATATCATAATTCCCTTTCCTTTTTTAAAATTTCTATCTCATCTCCATATATAGAATTCCTGTAAGTTCAGGGTATCCTTTGACATCCTTGAGGTTAACTTTGCTTCAGTTGGGCAAATAATATGTGGTTCCTTTTCTTTGGTATAGTCTTTTAACTCTAATAATTTGGATACCATTCCATTGAGAACATCAACTAAATCATCTTGTTTACATACTTGCCATGTTTTGAGTCTACTACCTTCCTTCTTTTTATTCCCTGTTGGTTATGTACCACTTTCATACCTGCAACCCAATTACTTGGTAAAAAAAAAAAAAAATACTCCTCTCTTCCTCTGATCTTGCTGCATTCTTTGTTTTTTCTTCCTCCCTCCTCTCCTTTAATAATCCCCATTCCTCTTGAATTTGGTATCATTTTATCCATACCTTTTTACATTCCACTTTTCCCACGAATTTGATGGCATTTTTAAATATTTCCTCTACATTGTTTGTACTCTAGAAGGTTACTTTCAGAAGCCTTGACTTATTTCTCTCATATTTTCCTAGACTTTTATGTTCTTCTATATTTTTATTACGGATATCCTCTGATACTTCCTTCAGTATGTTCATTATATACCATTTCTTTTCTGTCCCTTGAGATTTTGTTTCTTATTTCTCCTTCATCTATGCCACTGATTACTATGGATTTGTTAATCTCTACAGCTTCGCTGACTAGTTTTGGGTTGTCTTTCATTAGTTTTTTCACTTCCTTTCTTACGCTAATTTCTTCTACTTTTGATTCCAAATTATTCTTTACTTTCACCATTTTATCATGTGTAGTTTGTACCTCATTTTTGCAATTTCTCATATTTCATTTACATGTGTTATTTTCTCTTCAGTGTCACTACTTTGGTCTAACAGACTGCTTACTTGCCTGATTTTCTCCATGTCATTTCTGAAATCATACATAATTCTCTCATGGCTGACAACTGTACATCCCATTTCACTAGTTTTCATTCTCAATGAAGTTACCTCAGCTGATAGTTCATCTATTGCTGTGGCTTTTCTGTTTAGTTCCTTTATCAATTCGTCATTTTGTTCCCTCTGTTTGCATAGTTCCTTTTTAATTTCATCGATTTCGATTTGAAAAGTTCTATCTAGTCTATTTACTTTTTCAACTAACTTGTCAGTTTCCTTTTCAACCAGAGCTGAGAAGAAGTCTTGATCCTGCTTTTTACCTTCGTCTCAATTCTTAGAGCCTTCTAAAGGCACTTTTCCAAAATATTAATCCATCTTAGGGAAAAGATACTGTAATCTCTACTTACAGTTGTTGCATCGCTCTGTCGTCTGGTTGCCTTGGTGTTGTCTGGCTGACGTAAGGAAACTCAGCACATTCCTGGACACTGATTTATAGATGTTTACTTCTTTAGGCTACACTTGTTTTGCTATTACTTGTTTTACAGTGTTGAATCATCACTTAACCTAAACGAGCTTGACCCATAAATAGATACAACTTACATATCCCCAGAGCAGGTCCGACTCGTCTGCTGTCTCTCTCTCTCTCTCTCTCTCTCTCTCTCTCTCTCTCTCTCTTTCTCTCTTGTGTGTGTGTGTGTGTGTGTGTGTGTGTGTGTGTGTGTGTGTAAACAAAATAATTCACAGTTTTTACCCTATTTGAAGTTGTCTTGGTGGAAGGGTTAAGGGTCACCACTTTAGTCAAAGGGCTATGTCAAACGATTGCCCACCAATATCAACTTTAGTAGCTTTTAGCAAATTTAGACTCTACAGGGAGGAAGAGCTGAGGGTAAAACAAGAATGAAGTGATTTAGTTTTGAGAACTGACAATCAAAGGTCAGGGTTTCTGGGCAAGATTAAAGTTCGAGCCATGTGTCTTAACCCGCCACGTGCCAGTGCCGTTTTAAAACGGTTTGACATAATGCTGCGGCAGTGCCAGTGCTGTTTTAAAACGGTCTAAAATAAACATAACTTCACTGTGACTGCATTTTTCAAGATTCCCGGATCAAAATTGGCAGGCATGTAAGGTAACTGTTCCTCTACCATCCCTCAGGCTGTCAAGGCCATACACTCACTCGCTCCCCCCCCCTCACACTCGCTCTGCCTCACTCTGCCTGTGTGCCCCACTCAGTGCTGTACATAGTGAAGGCATTTTGTAAACATTTTCATGTAAGTGTAAGTTGTAAATATTTTCTTGTAAGTGTAAGGACTATATTGAAGTCAAGTTGTAAATATTTTCTTGTAAGTGCTAGGACTGTACGTAATGAAGTCAGGTTGTACCTATCTTCAAGTAAGTGTAAGATAATGCATTCACAGTGAGAAAGACATGCAAATTGTAATAGATGCTGAAGTAATAAGTGATCAGAAAAGTGTATTGAAGATTGCTATACCTTCCCAGCATAAATACCTGAGTATACCTTACATAGAAAACGGCTTTCTCTCACGCACATGGTGAGTGTGAGAGAGCGGCTATACCTGTACACGAGTATGCAAGATTCAATAAAACTCATTTCCGAGCCTCGGTGAGCATTTTAATAGCGAAATTCGTTGTTTCCACATCAAAATCTATCATTTTAGCCCAAAAATAAATGGTCGAAAAATGGCTGGGACTGGGGTTACCCAGAGGGCTAAAAATAGCCAGCATGCAGCGGGTTAATTGTAATTACTTTCGCCAGCGGAGATAAAGGAAGTTATGTATTCACTTATGTTTGCCTGTTTGTGCACACAATTTCTCCAGAAATTCTCAATAATTTTAATTTCAATTAAATTTTGTGGAAGGGTATGCCATGGGCCAAGAAAGAATTGATTAAATTTGGGGACATATCTGGATCTGGATCCTGTGTATATCTCCAAAAGTTCTCAATTGATTTCAATAAAATTTTGTGGAAGAGTGGATCATGGGTCAAGGAACAATCGATTATTTTTTGGCCGGATCTGGATCCTATGTATTCCATACAATGTCTCCGTGGATCTGGATCTGGATCCTTTTTGGCACTGGCGAAGGTATGCGTTCTCTGTGTGCCTTCTAGTTCAAACCATTTTAATCTAATATGGACTGAACTTAGTGGAAGGGTTGGCGGACACCCAAGGAGTAAATATTTTTGGTTTCAATGACAAGAGGTTAAAGTTAAAGGTAAAAGTAGGTTGTCTTAAATAGTTTTCAGTTGATTTGACCAAGTTGTGAAGAATGGTTATGGATAAGGTATGGATAAACAGATTCGGTTTAGAGAACAGCCAAAGACCAAAGTCATAAAACAAGGTTAAAGGCCAAGGTCAAAGGACAAGGTAAACTCAGACAGTTTTGATTTGATTTGAGCGAAACGATGTCAATGATGTGTTAAGTTTCAGGCAAGAATGAAGGGGAACAACTTGGTGAATCATCAGTCACAAGTCAAAGTCACAGAGGAGGGTCATATTTCAACCCATGTGGCTTTATGTGAACAATTTTTTTTTTTTTTTCTGTTTTAGATCAAACTTTGTTGGTCATTTGAGGATCACGCAATAGGCTGACTTTATTTATTTGCTTATTTTTTATAGTTGAAAACAACAAATCATAGGCTATGGTCATATGCCAAGATCAGTAAAAAACAATTTTTATTCGATGTAGACTAACTTTGCATTAAGGTTAGGATTAAAATAATTACAAAGAAATTCAGTGTTGAGAACAATCAAAGGTCAGGGTCACCGGGAAAGATCAAAAGTTTAGGTATGGTAACTGGGCAAATTCAACTCAAGCAGTTATAATGTGATTCATATGAAAGTCTGAGGAAAGGTTAGGGGTTAGGGAGAATGAACTGATTCCAGTTTGAGAATATGTCAAGGGTCAAGGTCACAGGGCATAATCAAATATTCTGCCCAGAAAACAGCTAGTGGGTGCGGGTGTTGCACTCTTTAAATGCTTCTTTTTGTTTTGCATGCTCTCCTCATTGTATTCATGCATATTATTTACTGTTCTTGTAATACTGACATACAGAACATTGCGTATGCAGCAAACAAGAGGATATAGCTGTGACCTACTAGGAAACATTCTTGTCAGTAGAAAATGTCAGGAGGTCTAAACAGATGAGGATACAACTCATACAGCTTTGGATTATAAAATGTAAATAGATAAAAACTCCCAGTCCCAGCATATTTATTTAACCCGTTATGGACTAGAGCTTCTGTACTTAACATACCATCATCTGCCAGCCAGCTTATAAATGCGAATGTCATAGGTTCAAACTATAGACTAACCCCGCGATTATCTCTGAAAATGCCAAGTTTCGTTTGTAACACTTTTAATGTACTTCACACAACTCCTGACAAGTATGGAACTACTTCTGCCGTGATCAGGTTTGTTTCCTAAACAAGGCTGCTGTTGCGGCGTGTATGCATGTATTGACCATTGCTATTCTTTTATTCCCAAATTCCAGTCTTATGAATTCTCTGCGTTCTGGCTTAGGCTGTCCTGCTAATCTCCATTTACTTCTAGCTCCACTACCATTTATTATCTCACAGAATCTTTCCGTACTACCGGGTATTTTTCTTACAAGTCTCCAACCCAGGATGTGTTAACTCCTTCACCATGGACATTAACATGGCTGGATAGTGTACAATCGTCTTGTGGTATGATGAATTAGGGTAACTTAAAAAGAAGCCATCTCACTGAGAAGATTTAAGGAGCTTACTCCTAAACCCTTTCTGTGCGTCGGGTTTTCCTAAGCTGAACTATATATATATATATATATATATATATATATATATATATATATATATATATATATATATGTGTGTGTGTGTGTGTGTGTGTGTATAACAAGACTAATGTATTAAAAACGTCATTGTACTACAGGAAAAAATGTTCACCACCACCTTGGGTCTCGTTTTTACTGATCAACTTGGTCAACAAGTTTACATCGGCTTCATACCTAATGAATGAGAACAGCTTCTATCCTCACCCTACCCGTAGCCCACACTGTCTTAGAACATGACCCATTCCGTACAAGTGTGACTTAAGCTTCTACTGTCTTTAATTTTTCCAACTTGGTAGGCGAGCGCATTTACAATCCACTCACTCATCGTAGTACTGCCTTCCGATGGCTCACACTGCATGACAAGGTACAGTTGACTGTTTCCTGAAACTAAGGAAACCATTTCCTAGAGGCGGTGGTTCAATAGGCAGAGAGGTGGCCTGCAGTCCTAATGGGACCCAGTTCAAATACCCACTGAGACAGCCCTAGCATGTATTTAGTATGGATGGTAAGTGTTAGCACCAAAGTGATGACATATGAAGGTGTGCACGAGGACTACTGGGCCTTGGGGACATGCCCTGGGGATAGAACTTGAAGCCTTTGCCCAAAGTTGAAACATAAAAATAAAAAAACTCTTGCTTAGGAGACTTAGGTGCAATTAGTAATAATGATGATGAGAACAAAAATAACAAGCCAGTAAGCAACGATGGCCAGTTCTAAGATGGCCAAGTTTTGTCACGAATCTGAAGTGAGTTAGGACGCTAAGTCATTTCTTTATGGAGGTACTCCAGAGACACATTCCACCCAAGAATCATGGCCCTGGTATAATAATTGTTGGAGCCTTAGCATTTTGCACGAGCGGTGCTGGCAGTGAGTGGAAGTGAGTTTCGACACTGTCATTTTTGTACAGAGGTACTCCAATGCAACATTCCAACCATGAATCATGACCTTGACTTAATATTCCGCTGAGCCTTAGCATTTTGCGCGAGCATAGACGTGATTTTAGATATTTCCACTGCTTTTGCACTTGATGACCTTCGGCCCTTGACCTGGCCAATGTAACACATAAGTGTACAATAGAAAGGTGTAGTACTAGTCGATGTCTATAAGCATGCAACCTTTCATACAGTTCCATATAGCCATTGGGGAACTAGGGTGGCATTTTCGAAAACCGGTACTGGTTGCTGGGGACGCTGAGGCCAGTCTTTGCAGGGTTGCCATTACAAAACTAGAGGAGAGAGGGGAAAATGGATGGCACACTTCCGATAGGGAATGACCTCAAGAGTACGCCTAATCAAGTCAGAGCTTTCTATGCCCATTAGTAATGCTTCTACAGCTCAAAACGGGAAAAGTACGAAAAAAGCGGGTTTTCGGCCGTTGGTAGGCAACTACTAGTTGTCTAGCAACCAAAACCTTGTGGACACAACTAGGTCATAGGCTGGTTATTGTGTCCAAGTCTGGCAGGAATCGATTAATTCTGAAGGAAGAATACAAGAAAGAAAATGTGACTAACAATAGGGACAGCATGGAGCTGGCCAATAATAATAATAATAGTAATAATAATAATAATAATAATAATAATAATAATAATAATAATAATAACGATTACAATAATAAATCGCTACATTTCTGGACTGATACACCCGGTATCAATAATATTCATATACTTAGCATGTTCAACGACAGTTATAATCCTGCTCCATTGGAACGGTTCACACACACACACACACACACACACACACACACACACACACACACACAAACACACACACACACACACACACACACACACACTAGATAGATAGATAGATAGATGGATGATAGGTATACGGTCTCTCTCTCTCTCTCTCTTCATCTATCTATCTACCTATCTATCTATCTATCTATCTATCTAGAGAGAATGTAACAAAATATAAAGGCCTGATTGACATTATTGTAATTAAACATAAATCGTCCTACTCAATGTGATAATGGAGATACTTTGGCAAGTTGAATGGTCTCGCTATAATAAGAAAGAAAACGAAATATACTCGTATATGAAGCGGTTAATATCGTAGGTCACTCAGTCATTAAGCTCAGCCTGATATTTAGACAAAAAAATCTTTACAGTACACTGAAGACAAAATGTGTATTGAAATCTATCTTATCAGTAACAGATGATCCGAAAGATAATGTAATGTGACCAGCAGTTTGGTATTAAGGCTAAATATCTGTTCTTTGTTCAGACAGTCGGTAAATTTTACTAGCTTTTATTCGTGTTTACGTCCGTTTAGATGGGAGTAGATAACGTTAGGTGGCATATGTATGAGCGGGTAGAATCACAGTCTACCTATACACACAGCCTGCCAGCCAGCCGACCCAAATTGAGCCTGGTTGGCTCTTGACATATCGCGAGCTGTGCAGTGGAGCTCCCACTCGCTCGCACTGTGAATATCCCCTGTGAGTACTGTGCTTGCTGCTATCCCTCCATGTCTCTGTTTCACACTGTTTCTTCGGTGAAGATAAACATGCTACATAAGCCTAATAATCATATAAGCAGTAATAGGTAAGATGGCAATCAAAGATATCAGTAGGGATTTTAGTAGTTATATTGCTAAACAAAATAATGTGCGATAGAAAAAGCAACAGACAATGATATAACCCCTTCAGTCCGAGGACATATTTAATGTTTTCTTCCTACTAACACCAGACGATTTTATTCAGTTTAAGGAGCCCCTGAGGGATGATGGGGTTAAAAACAGTGTGGAAGAGTTTTTAACCTATGGTTTTAGTAAGATGAAAACATTAAAAACACGTCCTCGAAGTGAAGGTGTTAACAGAAATAGCTACATTAAATCAAGTTTAATCATACAACAAGATTATAATAATTCAACATGAGATGGAACAAGTCAGTAGTAGCTAAGAATATGGTAAACTAAACATGATTAAATCATATAATAGGGATAAAAAAACATACCCAGCATGGTTAACCAGAAAGAACAAAAACATTCATTGGTTATTTATGTGACTGTTTTCATTTTTTTTTCTAAATGAACCTCTACTTACACCAGATTTTCTCTTGTTCATTGTAATTATTTTATTTAAATATCCGATTCTAAAGAAAAAAGATATTTTAGCAATGAATGAAGTGATCTCTGTTGGGAGATCAACACCAGCCTGTTCCATTTCAGATGTGAGAGTCTGTATACGCTTAGCTCCTTCTCGCAAACTTTCACCATGCACACCTTTAAAATGTCCCTCAAGACAAGTAACTGGGAATAAATTTTTTTCAGCAGGCATGTGCAGTGGACCTCTGTTATTCATATCAGTCCAAGATTTTTTTAGCAGACTCGCAGTCAAGGGCAGCTTGCGTGACATCACTAAACCACGCTCACACGCGCGGCCAGTAATGATCGGCAGACTTCTTGTATAGGAAGACTGTGGGTAGGGTGACCGAGATCGTAAGAGCGCGTCCTCACGTGTGCTCGAACAAGTGCTGGCAACATGTAAGCAACTCAGTAACGAACACGCTGCGAACATCTTGGGAAGAGCAGCGTGAAGATCATGTCATGTTGGCGACATCATGATGAAGTCTCAGCTGCCTGGTATGGACACACGTATCCCATCGCCTCTGCTGCCAGCGTTCGAAGCTGCACTGAAACATGTTTGCATACATCTGTCCAAATACTTCTGCAAACTTGTTCCCGCGTTGCCAACATGTGTTCGAGAGCATGTGTGGACGCACCGTAAAACGAATATTTCGGAGTCCATCCTCGTCAGGCTGTGTGCAAGGTGGACTTTGATGCTACTGTACCTTTGTCATCCACTCTAGTCCGTCGTGGATCAATAATATGACATGGGCGATGCCCACTCCCCCCAGAGGCTGTTCCTGGAGTGGACTAACATGTCTTGACACAAGGTCCCAAATTCCCCAAGAAGAAGGACTACCGCTCTGCTTGTTGTCAGGCTCTCTTCACTCTGGTAAGCTTGACCTTTGACCCACGATCTGAACAAGATACCTTCATCTGCTACCAAACTACCCGGTACCTAGTTTGCGGATGGTAAGAAACAGACTATGTGGAGCCAAGTAGCTTTCCATAGCTGAATGGAATCGTCTGGCGGTAGCCTATGCGAGATCTAAAACACTGGAAAATGATTTTCAGATTAAACTGAAATAGTTTTTTTTTCTTTAAACAGCTTTCCAGTGTTTTGCAATGTGGGTGAACGTGTCACTCAACCTGCACACGCGAGGCCCGGCTGCTGTGGCTCTACTGTTATCCCAGGCTCAACATAACAACAACAACCCCCCCCCCTCTCTCTCTCTCTCTCTCACCATTACATCACCTCATTTATAAAAGTAGCCTATCCCTGTGAAATATGGTATCGTACTCCACTCGACTCTCGTCCTACAAAAGCCTACTTAGCTGCAAATGAGAAAGAACTCGAGCTAAAATGGAATGTCATAAAAGTTATAGTACTAATTTTGCACCGTACTTACTCTCTGAAACTCCTGCTCCCTCTCGGTTTGACCAAAATTTTCGGGAACGAGATCAGTGATTATACAGCCTCACCCAATTATTCCTGTGCACACGTGGGATTCTGAACTCATGTTGCGAAATTCAAGCCCTCTATTTTTTGGATTCATAAGGGATTATATTCGAGGGAAGGTTGGGGTTTATTGCTCACATAATATCACTCGTGGCCGGAAACTAGAGTCTTGCTTTAAAAATCTGGACTAATTAATCAACCTTGAACCTCTGCGCTCTTGACTAGGCTGTAAAAGAATGGATAAAGAACAGAATATTAACGATCACATATTAACTATTGACATAACTTTTAGACAGTGCAAATGAACTTTTATCTAAATGTACACAGGGCATAAGCAAATTTGGTATGCGACTACAGTAAAAATTTTTGGGTCAGCTTGTTTTTCGTAGACAAATTAGGCATGAAGATTTTTTTTTTTTTAACTGTAACAGGGTAAAATTTAAACCAAGGACGTGAAGACAGTTTTTGAAGTCAATGCGTCAAATTAGGCAGTCATTCTGCCACATGTATAAAGTTTCTGCAGTGTTCACTGTCAAAATCCAATCCACGTAGCACAGTACATATTGGATTCTAACCGTGATCAGAACTTGTACATACTCAAAAATCCGACAATTCATTTCTCGTTGCAGTGCATCTGATAGTGCCAGTAGTGACTGATCAGGCTGTGAGCGTCACTGCTAACAAGCTGGATATACATAAATACATAAGCTGGAAGGACATAGTGATACATTTCAGTACTGTACAATAAATGAGTAGACAGTAAGCAGTAACTTTTGAAATCCAGTGATGTGATCTTTGGAACCTAACAAACTCTTCAAAATACTATGTATGAAATTCATTTTTGTTCGACTAAAAACTGGAGCCATAATAATGCCCACAACTCTATAGCCATAAAGGAGTGTAATGACAGTAAGGCATTTTACTGAGTGTTCATGAGGCGAGAATGATATCACATTGCGCATTTCCCACTAAACAAGAAACTTCTACATGTTACACTTTTTAGGTGCAAGAATCCGAGGCGAGGTTACCGTAATCCAGATCATTTGATGATCGATGACTACCCTAAGCCGATGGTGGCATTACTTGATGGAAACCTCCAGGCGCCTCGACTATATTCAAACCGATATGTATCATCTCGTTCACTAAGATGGGATTCGTCTAAACTCAGTCAAGTAATCTGGTTTCAGCCGCAGTAAAAACAAAAGACATCATCTTACTGAAGTAATGAAATCCGTGAATCAGATGACATTATTCTTGCAGCCCTCAGATTATTTTATTAAGCTTTGGGGAAAATGCGTGCAGTGAAAGGATAAAGAAAGGTATGTTTAGTCTCTCTAGTACGAAAAGTCCATTCAAAACTGAATAAAATTGGCGGTAGACAAGAAGAAATGAAAATACATCACCGTACTTAGAAGGTTAATGGCTTTTGTCTCATTCGCTTTCAACACAATCACTGTATACAGTAGGGACATATTTTCCAGTTCAGTTCTATTTTCTTGTTTTTTTTTTTTTTTTTAATCATCAGCTGCGAGGTACTGTGTTACGATGAAAACTGTTAACAATTAAAATCTCCCAGCCACGCATAGCAGTGAAATCGGTAAGCACCGAAGTTAGACAGACAGACTTACAGACAATTATACCCTTTTCTCGTATTCTTATGTTTTTTGTTTATGTTCTTACGTTCATTGTTTAACTGTTTACTCTCTCTGATAGCAACTATTTGTACGAGTATAATGTGACACAATACTTTTACTGACAGCCACTTATTGTATACTTAAAGGATGCTAATACTACATGTCATGCATTACACACTTCATTATGGTACGTTACACAATATTCTTGAGAGGCCTGATTTTACCAAACTTGAGATATCTATTTTGTGCTATGAACTACATGTCAACGTATATGTATCTCGCCTGTAGATAGGTCTCAGCCACTACTTAGATTAGCAGTACAAGATGGTTGTGCAAAACATTACTTCTGACGCATGTTAAACTTTGGAAAATTGTTTTATTCTTGAACTCTAACAATATGTGAATGATAATTTGGGGGCATGCATATCTTTGTATCTTTGAAGAATGGTAAATTTCACTGCAAACCAGGACTCTGAATTTCTTTTCATGAAAGCCACATGTAAAAGTGACGCTTTTGGTTGAAAAAAATCTTTTGATTCTTACGGTCATTAATATATGAGAATCATCAAAGTTTTGTCTAAATAGTAAATTTTAACATGCGTCACTCTTCAGAGATTTTTTAAGTGCCATAAAAATATGGTCACACACACACACACACACACACACACACACACACATACATATATATATGTCTATATATATATATATATATATATATATATATATATATATATATATATATATATATATATATATATATATATATATATATATATATATATATATATATATCATCATAATCATCATCCGGACCGCCTTTCCCACCGTAGGGAAAGGTGAGGAGTAGCAGCGTCCAGACAGCTCAAATTTGTCCAGTCCAATGGGCAACGCTTTCATTCACTCATCATTCAAGCCCCCGGAATCCTGGCTCTATCGGATACTCCAAAACATTCACCACGTTCAGTAGATTCAGGTATACGTATTCGATAGAGTCAATCCGGACGCTGCCACATTAAAAAGGGGTGTCAAATCCCTGATCATGCACGTCTTCTCACATCATTCATTCAGCCAGCTTGATCTCTTGTCAGTTCCCTAGCTTCACCGACTTCCAAACCTCTTTTCCTCACACACTTATCCACCATGTTTCTCCACCTTCTCCTTGGCCTACCTCGCCTCCTCCCTCCTTCAAAGTCGCTCAGATATACCTTTTTCACTACTCTATTGTTATCCATTCTTTCTACATGACCATACATTCTCTTCGATTCTGGTGTCCAGCGACTTCCTCACTCCACATCTTTCACGAATCACATTATTTCGTACCCTATCCACCCTCTGTACTCCACATACATTCCTCAGCAGTCCCATCTCCACTGTTCTTACTCTTGACTTTTCATTTTCAAGCCACACGATAGTCTCACATCCATATGTTAAAGTTGGCACTAACACTCCTTCATGTAAGCCTCGTGCAACTGCAACACTCAAGCCTCTGTTTCTTAACAAGGCCTTCATTGCACCAGGTACTTTTCTTCCTTGTGTCACTCTACTTTCAACTTCTTATGCACATTTTCTTCTCTTTTCTATCACTGTACCCAGGTATTTGAACTCTCGCCAATTCCAGTCTCTCTCCATTCACTGTAACATCGCACTGGGAGGCACCTTCTCTCCCATTAACCATCACTTTACTCTTTTCTGCAGTTACTTTCAAGGCACGATGCTCACAGACATCAGCAAAACTCTGCACTAACCTACCAAGTTCTCGTCTGGTATTTCCAAACAGTGCTGCATCATCAGCATACAACAAATTTGAGATATTCCATCCATCACCATTCATTACCAACGCCATCTTTCTCTCCAGTACTCGTGTTTTTTACTTCTCTCATCACCCCATCCATATATATATTGAACAACCATGGGGACATCACATAACCTTGTTGCACGCCCGCACAGATCGTGAACCATTCACATAGATGCCCAAACCCTCACACATGCTTCACTACAATCAAAAAAACTCCTGACGGCACCTAGCAGCTTACCATCTACACAGTACATGCGGAAAAGTTTCGACAATCCTTCTCTGTCCACTTTGTCGTATGCCTCTTCCCGATCCATGAATGCCATAAACTCCTTATGGTCCTTCTCACAAGACTTCTCTGCTATCTGTCTCACTGCAAATACTTGATCCACACATCCTCTGCCACTCCTAAAGCCACCATGTTCATAACTCACCAGGACTTCTGATATCTCTCTTAGTTTCTCTATAATAATTCTTCCGTATACCTTCCCTACCACACTTAATAAACTTTTGCCACGATAATTCTTGCACTTACTTCGCTCACCTTTATTTTTGTACAAGGGCACAATCACAGCCTTTTTCTACTCTGCTGGCACAGTTTCTCTCATCCATGCCTTCTTACATATCTCTAACAAGCACTTCATTCCACTCTCTCCACTACACTTAAGCATCTCTGCATACACCTCATCAACCCCAGCTGCTTTCCCATTTTTCAGCCTCGTCACACCACTCTTCATCTGTGCGAGTGTCACGTCTCCTGGCACTGCATTCCTTCCCAGCACACCCATAAAACCAATCGTGTTTACAGCCTCTTTGCTCTCTCTGTTCCCATTCATCAGGCTTTCAAAATATTGTTTCATCCCCATGGGTTAATAATCTGCCACCTACATGCTTCACACCATCATATTTCTTTCCACTTTCACTTCTACATTTCCGCACCCCTTTCCAGAATAACTTTCTATTTTCAGAGAAGTTTGCATTCATTTTTCTTTCTAGATCATCATTTACCTCCTTCTTTTTCCTCTTCACTAGTCTCTTTACATGCTTCTTGCTCTCAGTATGTTCAGTTCTTATTTCAACTGAACCCTTTCCTGTAACCACTTTAGCCACTTCTTTCTCTTTTCCTCCACCACTCTCTTAACCTCATCATCCCACCATGCCGTACCTTTCTTCTTCGTTGTTACTCTTGCCACACCAAACACAGCTTTAGCATTCCTAACCAAGCAATCCTTATGTGCACTGCACAGGCTGTCGAGATCCATTTCATTCTAATTCACTGATTCTAACTCCTCCTGTACTTTGGTCCTGTAATCATCTGCCATTTCTTTGGTCCTCAGCTTCTCAACTTTCAGTCATTCTCCCTGACTGCTCCTCTCTCTCCTGATCCACCTCATACCTCTCAGCTTGATCTTGCATACCACAATCATATGATCTGACAGACCTCCACGTCGTCCTCTCACAGCTCTCGAATATATATATATATATATATATATATATATATATATATATATATATATATATATATAGTTAGATAGATGTAGATATAGATATAGATATATAGATAGATAGATAGATGGATGGATAGATAGATAGATAGATAGATATAGATACAGATAGATAGATAGATAAATTGATTGATTGACAAATATATAGATATGGAGATAGAGATAGATGGAGAGATAGATTGCCTGACTGATAGATAGATAAATATATTGATATAGACAGACAGATAGATAGAGATAGAGATTATATATATATATATATATATATATATATATATATATATATATATATATATATAATAGAAATGTAGAAGTGAAAGTGGAAAGAAATGTGATAGTGTGAAGGATGCAGGTGGTAGGTTACTAACCCATGGAGATGAAGTAAGGACCAGATGGAAAGAATATTTTGAAAGCCTGATGAATGGGAAGAGAAAGGCAGAGCGGCAGTAAACATGATTGGTTTTGGGGGTGTGCATCGACGGAAGGCAGTGCCAGGAGACGTGACACTCGCACAGGTGAAGAACGCTGTGAAACGGTTGAAAAATGGGAAAGCAACTGGGGCAGATGATGTGTGTGCAGAGATAATTAAGTGTAGTGGAGAGAGTGGAATGAAGTGCTTGTTAGAGATATGTAAGAAGGCATGGATGAGTGAAACTGTGCCTGCAGAATGGAAAAAGGCTGTGATTGTACCCCTGTACAAAAATAAAGATAAGCGAAGTGAGTGCAAGAATTATCATGGCATAAGTTAATTGAGTGTGGTAGGGAAGGTATGCGGAAGAATTATTATAGAAAAAGTAAGAGAGATATCAGAGGTCCTAGTGAGTGATGAACAGGGTGGCTTTAGGAGTGGCAGAGGATGGGTGGATCAAGTATTTGCAGTGAGACAGATAGCAGAGAAGGCTTGTGAGAACGACCATAAGGTGTTTATGGCATTCATGGATCGGGAAAAAGCATACGACAAAGTAGGCAGAGAGGGATTGTGGAAAGTTTTGCGCATGTATAGTGTAGACGGTAAGCTGCTAGGTGCTGTCAAGAGTTTTTATGATGGTACCGAAGCATGTGTAAGGGTTAATGGGCATCTAAGTGAATGGTTCACCATCGGTGTGGGCGTGCGACAAAGTTATGTGATGTCCCCATGGTTAATCAATATATACATGGATGGGGTGATGGGAGAAGTGAAAACACGAGTATTGGAGAGAGGGATGGCGTTGGTAATGCATGGTGATGGATGGAATATCTCAAATTTGTTGTATGCTGATGATGCAGTACTGCTTGCAAGTACCGGACAGGAACTTGACAGGCTGGTGCAGAGTTTTGCTGATGTCTGTGAGTGTCGTGCCTTGAGAGTAAATGTAAAGAAGAGCAAAGTGATGGTTAATGAGAGAGAAGATGACTCCCAGTGTCATGTCACAGTGAATGGAGAGAGACTGGAATTGGTGAGAGTTCAAATACTTGGGTACAGTGATTGAAAAGAGGACAATCTGCAATAGAAGTTGAAAGTAGAGTGACACAAGGAAGAAATAGCTGGTGCAATGAAGGCCTTGAAAAGAAATAGAGGCTTGAGTGTTGCAGCTGCACGAGGCTAACATGAGGGAGTGTTAGTACCAACTCTAACATATGGGTGTGAGACTATGGTGTGGCATGAAAATGAAAAAGAGTAAGAGCAGTGGAGATGGGACTGTTGAGGAATGTATGTGGAGTACAGAGGGTGGATAGGATACGAAATAGTGTGATTCGTGAAAGGTGTGGAGTGAGGAAGTCGGTGGACACCAAAATCGAAGAAAGTGTCCTGAGATGGTATGGTCATGTGGAAAGAATGGATAACAATAAGAGTGGTGAAAAAGGTATACCTGAGCAAATTTGAAGGAGAGAGGAGGCGAGGTAGGCCAAGGAGAAGCTGGAGAGATATTGTGGATGAGTGTTTGAGGAAGAGAGGTTTGGAAGTCGGTGAGGCTAGGGAACTGACAAAAGATCGAGCTGGCTGGATGAATTTTGTGAAGAGAAATGCATGATCAGTGATTTTGCCACCCCTTGTGAGCATGGCAACGTCCGGATTGACTCAACCGGATACGTTTGTGTGAAGCTGCAGAATGTGGTGAATGTTTTTTGGCGTTTCCTGTAGAGCCAGGATTCTGGGGGCTTGAATGATGAGTGAATGGAAGTGTGGCCTAACTGGATTGGGCAAGTTTATGCTGTCTAAACATTGCTACTCCTTACCCTGCCCTTGGGTGGAAAAGGAGTTCTGGATGATGATGATGATGATGATGATGATGATATATATATATATATATATATATATATATATATATATATATATATATATATATATATATATATATATATATATACATACTGGTATATAACATTTCTCACATGAGATCACAGCGGCTAAATAATAAAATAAAATAATCGTTTCCCACCTACGGCAGTACATCAGATTTTTCCTTTTTATCAGCATTATGCTCTAGGACGCTGCTTCTATGATGAGAGGAGTTACTGATATTAGTCAGTGCAGTATTTGCAGTTAGGAGCTTGTGAACAATACCTTGATGTAGCTAGGAATGAGACAGATTCCAAAGGTAAGCAACATACACAGTTACTTCTACAGTTTCACTGTGAATTAATTCGTTTTTGTAGACAGCTGAGAAGTGTCAGTTTGAGGAACAGATGTGAACCCCCGCATATTTTTTTTCCTTTATGCTTCCACAAAGAATATTTCTTTGTGGAAGCATAAAGGAAAGGACAACCAAAGCATTCGCTCAGGAGTGCATGTCTCCCCCCGTCATTAAAAAACATGACCAGTAATCTTTGTTAAAATACAATGCTTGCATTTTTTTTTTTTAAATAACAGAACAGGGGAAGGAAAAACAAATGTTTAAAAAAAAATAATCCATACACCAGATTACTGGAGCCTTCCATTCATAAAATTTCTGAAACAGTTGGACTTGAACAGCTGTAGGTTGAAGTTTGGGGGAAACTCCGGGGAAGCTTGTTCCAGAGAGATGCAGTTCGGAAAAATAAAAGGAAACTCCGGGGAAGCTTGTTCCAGAGAGATGCAATTCGGAAAAATAAAAGAATTCTGATAGGCAGAAGTTCTGCAATATGCTGTGACATTCCAGTCATGAGTGCTACCAGATGCCCGTGTAGGACAGGGGAAGGCATGGAGAGGTGGCACAATGAACACAACTTCGTCTGTGCATTTGCCATAAAAATATCTGTAAAATAATGCAAGGGAGGCAACATTCCTTCTTACTTGTAGGGGAGGTAGTTTATTTGTAACAGCAGGGTTATTAATAATTCCAACAGCTTTGTTCTGAAGTTTGTCTAGTTGTTTTAATGCAACCTCTCCACATCCATTCCACAAGGGTGAGCAATATTCAGGCTGAGAGCACACATGACCCTTATAAATTATAGCTAACTGCTCGTCAGTGAAGAAGCTACGAACTTTGTACAATAATCCAAGTTTCTTTGAGGCGGTTTCAGCAAGTGATCTGACATGAGAGGTCCAGCTGAGGGCATTGCTAAGTGAGACACCGATAATTTCAATACTTTTGGAGAAGGGAATATTAGTAGTATTGAAGTTAATATACGAATCTGTCATATCTGTCTATTAGTAAACTGTATGTATTTGGTTTCAATAGCATTAAATGAGACAAGGTTGTTTTGTCCCCATTCACTGATCGTAGATAGGTCTTGATTTATGGAGGTGACTGTACTGAGTTGAGATGTAGAGATATTAGACTTTGTAAATGGGTGTCTGAGTGTGAATGAACTATATAGTGTTGAGTCATCTGCATATGAATGGATGGGATTGTGGGTGACAGATAAGAGATCATTAATATGAACCAGGAACAGGGTTGGGGCCAGAACTGATCCCTGCGGCACGCCGGCGTTAATTGAGTGGAAATTGGAATATACATCATCTACTTTTACTCTTATTTTCCTGTCACTGAGATATGCGGAAATCAAAGGAACAAAAGACGTTAGTCCATAGCAAGGGAGTTTGGACAGCAGGGAACAGTGCCATACTCTATCGAAAGCTTTAGAAATATCAAGGGCTACTGCATGAGTTTCTCCATGTAGGTTAATTGATTGGTGGATGGTATGAGTTAGGAGATTGTGTATGTAACAATGTTTTGTATATATATCGGTTTGTGGTTAGCATATGATATAAATTAAAGACTATTAATTTTGTAACAATATACAGTATAGACTTATTGACACTTATTTGACGAATCTGCACGTTTCATGGAATTTTCCCTCACTTATGATGTAGTACATCAAAGTTACGTGTAGCCAAATTTTAGGGTCAATTTAGAAATTGGGGGTAACAAATTAGAAACAGGTGAGAATAAGTCAGAACCATTTTGGCTGTTGACCAGTGTTATCAAGCCAGGGCCATGATTCTTGGATGGAATATTGCACTGGAATATCTCCATATAGAAATGAATTTTAGTGTCAAAACTCACTTCCGGTTGCTGACAAAGCTTGGTCAGGTTAGAGCTGGCCATAGTCGCCTACCAGCTTGTATGATCAATTTTTTGTATCAGAATAGTTTGTGTTAATAACTGAGGAGCACTAATCCTTTTCCTCTCTCTCTCTCTCTCTCTCTCTCTCTCTCTCTCTCTCTCTCTCTCTCCATTCTGATGTTCTAATTCAGTCTTTTGGTGGTAGATGGGGGCGCCCACCATCCACTGACTTGATGAACTGCTTCTTGTTTCTTCATGTCAGTCTTTTATTTTTATTTTTTTTTGTCTGACCTCCTCTTTCCCTCTTTCTCTCAGCTTTCTTGTCACTATTTATTAGTCTTGTTTTCACTTTCGGTGCCTCTGCAGCAAGTGACAAGTGTAATGGCTTCCTGTAACTCACGAACCCAATTAAAACGCTGGGTGGTACCATACAACTTAATAGCGAGTAACCTGGAGCCTACTATGATACCCTGCTGACTGACTGGAGAGACGTGGATGTGGCTTCCATCCAGAAACTAAATCTCCACACTAATAACCACGCCTCGCTGTGGCAAAGTGCTGTCAATCACACAGAAACATCGGGTCACTGCAAGAGGCAGCCCAGCAATGGCGATCGCTTGTCTGTGGTTGATGAGTTTGCTCAACAAGGCAGACTTGGGCTGCATAACAACAACTTGAGTAATTAGAGATCAAATCTTTCTACTAATATTAAGGCCGGACAACAAAGACAGGATCGTTACGGTCTCTTATGTATGTAACTCACCTAACCTCAGCTGAAACAGGTACCCTGATTAAATAATAACTAACATCAGTATTTTACAACCATCAGAAGTCTTGCAAGAAAGTAAATAGAATTAACCCGTTCACGCTGATGACGAAATCTTTAAGTTTCTTCTTGGTACATCCAGGGTACTTTATACAGTTTAGAAGCCTTTTGAACTGGAGGATATGGATACTGCCCCCATTAACCCTTTCACAACCTAATTTTGTTTCCCAAAGTTACGTAAATAAAATCCCTTGAAGACAGTAAAAATAAAAAGTCACCGGACTCAGGAGGTCAAGTCCAATGAGTGATGACTCAGGCCTAATTACAGTGATTTATGTATGACAGTAACTATATTTTTTACGAACTCAGCTGCTCAGCTGCATATATTAGGAGCGTAATTGCATCAAAGTATAGTAATGAGTCACATAAATTAAACCCTAACATGGTAGAACTTCCAGCAGAGAATACCACGGTCGCCTGCTGCGCTAGTCGTATAAGGCATCAGTCGGTTTGAAATCTGGTACTTTCTGCATTGAGCTAAATCCCTAAGAGGTTCATATTATGTTTTTTTTTTCATGTCATAGCATTAGTGGCATAGACTACCCACTTCTAAATTACTGAGGAATGAAACCTAGCCTTTGACTCGTACATCTAACAACTAAAATGGGGTAAGAACACCTGTTTACGTCCCCATTGTTTGTGAGCACTATAGAGCGTTTGTTGTAACGCGAAGAGGATCAGTACCCTTTCAGCTTATATAATGACCAAGTGATAGCCAGACTGGAGATGTGACTTCACTGGTAACCTAAGAGATACACTTCTACCAAATAGATAAAGTGTATCGAATTTCATGCAATGACGACTTAGTATTCAGTTTCTGAGATTGGCCTAGGTATGTCACTTTAATAGACTGTCTAAAGTGAAGCTGTCTTGAAGTCTCACCCTCGTTTGACTGAACAATGGACAGAGAGAAAACATGGATGTTGTAATAAGTGATGACGTAATCGTAACCCCAATACTTACCGTATCAGCGTAAGTGCGTCTACAGGAGTCATTGGTTCAGTGGCCACAAGAAAAATTTTGACATCAGCAAAAATGCGATTATAGAAGATTTCCTCATCTTTACTTTCCATCTTTTCCCACTTCTATAATGGGGTCAATGTGGTTTGATTTACCATTTTAGTTTCGGCCGGTTTTATGGCCAGATGTTCATGACGCCAACCCTACCCATTTATCCAGGCCTGGGACCGGCACCGAGTTGGGCTGTATTGCCGAGTTGAGCTGTCTGTATATTAGTACAGACATATAATTATTTTGGATCGTACATCAGTACTTGGTCATATGGTCTACTCCATCAAGAACCTTCTCCAGCCGGGACTTCACAGAGGTAGCCAAGTTGGTGAAATAGTCAGGGTCCCTAGGAGACCATATCTACTTCAGGGACTCCTGCATACCCTTGACAGAGGAAGGGCAAGTCTCACTCACAAGATTCTTTATGCATCCAGTATATTACCATTATGCAGGGAATCGAACCCGGGACTCACAGGTGAGAGCCAGGCAGCAATCCACTATGCCACAGTCAGGTAAAAGTTATCTCACATTGTCAAAATCTTGTAGCCAATGTCTCTCCGCCCCCACTGTGGTCCTAAAGAGGGTGAGATAACCCCGTGGCACTCGGGCAAGTAGATACTTTAATTTACCCAAAGTATTTACGGCAAACCAGAATGGAGAGAGAAACCTGTTCTTTACACAGGAAAAATCATCCAGTATATTACCATTACGCGAGACTCGAACCCGGGACTCTCAGGATGATTTTTCCTGTGCAAGGTACAGGTTTCTCTCTTCGTTCTTCATGCAGTTCCAGGCATTTTCTGTGGGATATAAATCTGGTATATTCCATTCTACTTTAACATTCTTACATCATTGTCTCTGAGCCACTTAGAGACATTAACAATGTAGACAGAAGCAGAATCACAAAAAAGGAGCTCACACGTGGATGTGCAACATTTGCAACGTACTGTATGGTCCTGTAGCACCACATGACAACACATGGAATACATCGTCTTACTTTTATTCACGAAGAATGAACCACCCCAGCCTTTGTTACCACTAAATGCATCCCAGACCATGACACTCCCGGGAGTGTTTCCCTGTCATTACCTTGTATTTCAGGTTATACTCTGTAGCACTGAGAGAACGGCATAGCACCTCTGAAGTTCCCTTGATGACCTTTAACCTATATTCATCAAAGAGCATGACCTTCCACTCTACCAACGGCCAATGACTTTTTTTTTTCGGAATTCAATACATTACTTGTGTGGATAGGGCGTTTGGCAACGTGGTGTGATGGAAGGCCCAGATCTCTGTACGCGATCCTCCATAGTGCAAACTGACTGGCTGTAAAGTGAGTCTGCGTACTTCTGTAGTGCTGTTGCTGTTATGCATGGATTATAGTTGAACAGTACTTAATGCATTATGAGTTTGTCAGTGCTTAGGGAAGTCTTGTCTTGCCTCCAGAGCCTCACTTTCGCCCAGGTATAGTGGCTGATGGTCGGGACGCGGCAAACTTTTTAGATCATAAACACCCAAGTCTTGACACGCTGAGGTGGTGGACTAAATAATGAGGCTTCCCCTGCTTCAGCAGAGTCAAAGCTAGGGTTTTCTCCTCCCTTGCCAGCTTCTTCGGTCCTATTCTGACAGCTGCTGGTGAAAATAAAGTGGTGAAAAAAATAAAGTGGAAGGAAGGGAGGGGGAAGTGACATGTGTTCCCTGAAATGCCTATGACAAGAGGGTGTACATGACTGCTTGGCGTACGATCAGTGTTAAACCAACCACAGATATGGCTGTGGTGTAAGTGAAAAGTGCACACCACAATCAAGGTGCACTGTCGTTTTGATGTCAAGATTTCTCTTCCGGCCACTGTACATTCCTTGGCAAGTCCACCTCGCGGCTGGAAGAACTCGAGCTCTAGTCATGGGATGGTTAAACTCAAGGGCACTGTTTGTTTCCCCTTGTCTGTGTTCACCAAGAGGCACAGTTAGGAACTTGGATATGAAATAAACTGTTGTGGATTGTCTTCTAGGGGAAGACTGTGACTTACCCAGAGTGGACTGCCTGCTTTAATGACTTTGTGCAGTCGTTAGACACTAATTTAAGGCTTCTAAAATTAGTGAAGCTTGTGTGAAGTGGAGTGGACTGGTGTGTTGGTGGGTAGTATGGCAAACTGTGGGAAGTAGATGTTGTGGAGGTGGGTGTTTTTGACATGGTCAGCTGCAAATCAACGGAGGAGGAGCAAACGGGCACAATAATAGAGTGCAGTCCCATTCCATAATAGGTGACTGTGAAACCTAGAACCTCACAACAAACACAAATTCACTACAGTAAACCCTGGATTAGTTGTCATTAAACAGTTGCAGGGCAGCACTTTCGATTAGAACATCCTCCTTCCCTTCTTCTCCTTATCACAATCATCATCATCATTCTTCGAGAACAAAACCATGTGTTGCTCACTCCTCGAGTATGTCGTAGAGAGGAAAAATAGATAGTGTGGGAAGACAGGAGTTGACGTGACGAATAAAGTCCATCCTAGACAATTTACCAACCAACAAAACTACAGGCTTAGATGGAATTCTTCCATTTGTACTGAAAAAATGCTCCCCAGAACTTGCTTCTGTTCAAGCCAAGTTATTCAGGCTATGCATACGTACTTCTCTATTCCCTAATTCTTGGGGAGAAGCCAATATCCACTCAAGTCCAAAGAAAGGAAGTTCCTCTGACCCCTCTGATTACAGACCAACAGCTATCATATCTCTTGGTGAAGTATTTGAAATCGTATTGAATAAACGCATAGTTAAACATCTTGAATCCAATAACTTAATGATAGACATTATGGTCTTTGCCACAAAAGATTCACCATTGATATACTTATTCTTCTGACTCACACCATCCATCAGTCAACCGACCAACATGGAGAAACTCATGCAGTAGTCCTTGATTTTCTTAAAGCTTTTGACAGAGTATGGCACCGTTCCTTGCTGTCCAAACTCCTTTGCTATGGACTAACGTCTTCTCTTCCTCTGATTTCCTCATATCTCAGCAACAAAAAGATAAAAGTAGATGATGTATATTCCAATTTCCACTCAGTTAATGCCGGCGTGTCACAGGGAACAGATCTGGTTCCAACCTTATTCCTAATTCATATTAATGATCACTTATCAGTCACACATAATCTCATCCATTCATATGCAGATGACTCAACATTTCACAGTTCATTCACACTTAAACACCCTTTCACAAAGTTAAATATCTCAACTGTAGCTCAAAACTCGGTACAGTCGTCTCCATAAATCAGGACTCATCTAGGATCACTGAATGGAGACAAAATAACCTTGTCTCTTTCAATGCTAGTAAAACCAAATATATACAGCTTATTAACAGACAGATATTGCCAGATTCCTATATTATCTTCAATGTTACTAATATTCTTGTCTCCAAAAGTATTGAAGTTCTCGGTTTCTCACTTGACAGTGACCTTAGCTGGACCTCTCATGACAGATCACTTGCTAAAACCGCCTCAAGGAACTTGGATTATTGTACAAAGTTCGTTGCTTCTTCACTGTCGAGCAGTTGGCTATCGTTTATAAGTCATGTGCGCTCTCAGGTGGAATATTGCCCATCCATGTGGCATGTATGTGGGGAGCTCGCACTGCTACTAGACAAAATTCAGAACAAAGCTGTTAGAATTATCAATAACCCTGGTCTTCTACAGGTAAGAAGGAATGTTGCCTCTCTTGCATTATTTTACAGATACTTAGATGGCAAATGCTCAGACGAAGTTGCATGCGTTGTGCCACCTTTCCATGCCTTCCCCTGTGCTACACGGGCAACTGGCAGCACTCATGATTGGAATGTCACATTGCCATATTGAAGACCTTCTGCCTATCAGAAATCTATTATTTCCTGAATTGCATCTCTTTGTAACTCGCTTCCTCAGAGTTGTTTCCCACTAAACTTCAACCCACACCTGTTCAAGTCCATCTTTTACAGATTTTTTTATGAATGAAGAACACCAATAATCTGGTGTATGGATTATTTTTTTTTATTTGATCTTCCTTCCCCTGTTTTGTTATTTAAATAATATATAGTTTAACCTTGCATTTAATGAATTATTATTTCGTTCAGCTACGGAGAGAGCCACAGTACAGAAGAGGTTAATATAAGCCATATCTCCCCACTCTCAGCCCAAAAAGTCTCTCTTAACCTCAGTACGTTCGGGTGTAACAGGAGTAAAATAAAAAAATATATATAGTCGCCTTATCAAAGATTTTAATTAAATTCAAATATGGCCTCCCACTCTGCAACGAGACCTCTTGTTGTGTAATTAAACTTGGGAGGGATAAAATGCTTCATCTTTTTAATATCATCTCAGTGACGGCAAAGTAATTACATTAAAGGTCTGGTGTGTGTGTGTGTGTGTGTGTGTGTATCCGACTCTGGGCATAGGCTTCACAGCCTGCACTTAAGGCCCAGTAGTCCTCCTATATACCACGCACCTCTACGTGTCACCACTTCCGCGTCAACACCCACCGTCCCTATTGAATACATGCTAGGGCGTTCTCATGCAGGACTGGTGTACTGGTATTAACGGAGGTATTTTTACGACATGTCGGCGGGTCTTCTGGTAGATCGGTAAAGTCTGCTTTTTTTTTTGGGGGGGGGGGAATTCAAATCCTTAAACTGTTCCCTGCCCCAGCGGGGATTTTAACCTGGGTCCGGTAGGACTGCAGGCCACCTCTCTACCGACTCAGCCACGTGTGTGTGTGTGTGTGTGTGTGTGTGTGTGTGTGTGTGTGTGTGTGTGTGTGTGTGTGTGTGTGTGTGTGTGTGTGTGTGTCCACTTTCATTTCAGTTTATCTTCTCTACTTCTTTCTGGCCATATTTGCTTTTTCATCTGTCGACCTATCGTCCAGTAGGTATAACTTTCTGTGCCCTGTTAATTTGCTAATTATGTTTACATCTGTCTGCCTTTCTATCTGTCCAGCATCAGTATATTCTTCAGTTCGGTTTACTTTTTTATGTAAATAGAGTTAACGCAATTAAAACAAAGACGTAGACACACAGACGGATACAGGTAAATACAAGTCATAATACTTACTCTTAATGTTGTGCTTTATGGGAATAATTACGTGCGAGAGACGTTTAGGTTACATTAGCAACCCCAACAAATGCAGCGCGGAGTAGGGAGTCTAAACAAAAATATAAACAGAGGAGCAGAGGACAGAAAGGGAAGCTGGGGGCAATACAATAGTACAGTAAATATAAGAGAAAGACTGGAAACATCTGACATATATAAAACCTTTTCTGATATATTTCTGTGTGCTTCCTCTAACACACTAAAATTTCCAGAAAATTTTAGAATTTTAAGCATTTTCTGTTCCCTTGTAACCCAAAATTAGGTGTCTTCACTACCAGTTAACTGATAATAGAAGGGGACAAGAAAGAAAACTTTAATAGGTTGGTTATGTACTTTTTCATGTAACATTTCGGAGACAAATAATTAGAGGGAATATACTGTATACCGTGCATGTTAGTCGACCAGCTAACCTGTGTCGCGCCATAAATTTGTCAAAATGGAGGTCAGGAAATGAACGCAAGGACTACAGGAGTGGGTGGGATGGGCTGAACATTTTGTGACCGTTCTGGCTTGGACAGGAATGTACGCCCAGTGAAAACGTGAAGAAATTTTATTAGTTTGGTTGCAGTGAATAATAGCAGTATGCCATAGCTTTCTCCAACAAAATTAAGATAAACTATTGTTTTCACCATTCATTATTCATCTTCTGACTTACGTAGCAAGCAGTAATAACAGTCAAATAAACAGGAAAAGCAGTTCTTAAACGTACCGGTTGCCTACTGCGTATAAGTACAGCATAACAAAACGCTTATCATAACACTGTCGTGCTTGGCAGGAGAGATGGACGATCTCTCTTTCTGTGTGTATGTGTGTGTGTGTGTGTGTGTGTGTGTGTGTGTGTGTGTGTGTGTGTGTGTGTGTGTGTGTGTGTGTGTGTGTGTGTGTGTGTGTGTGCCATAAATACCACATAGTCCTTCTCACAAGGCTTCTCCACTTTCTGTCTCATTGCAGATGTTTGATCCACACATTTTCAACCACTTCTAATGCCACCATGTCCGTCATTTACCAAGACCTCTGATTTACTGTATCTCTTAGTTTCTCTATGAAAATTATTTCGTATACCTCTCCTACAACACTCAAAACACTTACGTCACGCTCGCCTTTATTTCTTCATCAGTGAATAATCACAGTCTTTTCCCTCTCTGCTGGGACAGTTTCTCTCAAGCATGCCTTCTTATATCCCTAACAATCACTTCATTCCACGCTTTCCACTACACTAAACCATTTCTGTATACGCCTTACCCACACTTGCGGTTTTCCCATTCTGCAGACATTTCACAATATTCTTCGTTTCTGCCAACGTCACGTTTCTTGGCACTACTTTCCCTTCCTGCTCTGCTCTCACAATTCCCTCTCATCAGCCTTTAAAAATATTCTTTCCATCTGCTCTTTGTTTCAGTTCCGTTGGTTAGTATCATTTCACATTCATCTGTCACAGCTTCCCACTTCTTCCACTTTCACTTCTACATTTTTGCACCTTATTTCAAAACAGTTATCTATTTTCAGAGTAATTAACATTCATTTTTCCTCCAACGATATCGTGTACCTCCTTTTTCTCTTTCCTAGTCTCTTCGCATCTTCCTACTCTATTCGCTTAATCTTTCATTTAAATCCCATTCTTTCTGGTAAATAACAGTCTGTCAAAATGGAGTCAAACGCCAAGTAGCAGGAAATGAGGTGCTCGTTAGCCTTGGTTGGCAGTTTACATATGAGGAAAACTCTTAGGGCAAACCTAGGGTGTGGCCAGAGTAGTGTCTCTCTGATTCCCCTATTTTAAATCGCTTCAGCATGAGGAAAAAAAATAATGGAGCTTCAGGGCGTCCCTAATTGTAAAGGACCCCAACTAGGTAGGTAATTTCGTATGGGTGTGTGGAATGTGAGAGGTGTGAATGAAGGGAGTAAGAGTGTGGAAGCAGTGATGTGTTTAAGGGTGCTAGCTATGCCCCGATGGCACCGTGTGATACGAAGATGAGTAGGTGTGAACTGGACGAGTGGGAGTGAAATGTGTAAGGTCGTGTGCGAATGTGCATGGAAGATGCAAAGAAGGAATTACGTTGCTGATGAGTGTTGTGCGCTATAGGAGGGTATAGGTGTAGAAGAAAAGAATAGGTTTTGGAAATAGCTGGATGAAATAATACCACCGACGTCCAAGAGTTATAACGTGATTGTGATGGGTGACATGAACGTGAGAGATGACACTAGTCCTTTATATGATATAATCGGTAATTATGGAGAACTAGGAGAGAATAATAATGGAAAGTGACAGAAGGACATGTGTCGGGAAAGAAATCCATGCATTTTTATTAATATCTGAAGCATTAAAATGCACACAAATAAACATGCTACAAAGGGAATGGGGACAATGCAGAATCTAGTCTGACTGATTATGTGCGTGTAGAGAGAACTATACTTGGGAGTGTTGCTAATGTAAAGGCGGTGAGAGGATGATGGTGGAGTTCTATCTGATCAGATGGCTGTGGTATGCACGTTTAAACTGAGAGGAGCGAGATGGACAGAACGAAAGAAGAGGTGCCAGAGTGAAAAACTGGAAGTGAAAAACTGGAAGTGAAAAAGCTGGGAAGCAAAGAAGTGGCAGATGAATACCAAACTAAAGCGGTGGAGAAGTTGAAGACAGTGAAATGAGGGCAAATGGATCTGAACATCTTGTGGAATGCCTACAGAGAATGTTTAGTTGGGAACGCCAAAGTTATGTGTGGTGTTGCGAGGTTAGCAAATAATATGAAAGGTACAGCATGGTGGGAAGAGGAGGCTGAAAGATAACTGGGGAGAGAAGAGGAAAAAGTGGCTACAGTGGATGCAGAAAATGAATTCTTGCAAATTGTAGTTGTGAGAAGCATAATGAAGAGTTATTTGGGGAATACTAGTGTCAACGTAATAGTTGCAGCACAAGAAATTATTAAGGAAAATATCAAAGGAAACCCTTCATACCAAACATTATTGTGAAACAGAGAACTAATGAAAGCTAAAGTGTTCCTTAAAGAATGAGAAGATAATACAATATCAGTTTCTTCTTTCATCAGTGTATAGAACTGAAAAAATTACTGAAGGGCAGCACTGTGAGTTTGAAGAAATTTAAAAGTAAGTAAATAGTACACCAGCCTTTTTCTCCCTTCACAATCAACATAAGGAATTGAAAAAATGGCTAAAAAGTGACACAACGAACTTGAAAAGACTAAAAGAGCTTAAAAAGTCAAAATAAGAACTAAGACTATGCCAGCGTTTCTCTCCATTCACTGTATCACGGAAATTAAGGTAACTGCTAAAAAATACAGTTAACCTGAAAGACATTCAGAATGTTTTTAAAAGTGAAGTAGAAAATATTAAGGTGAAATATAAGAATTTACAGTACCAATCTCACTCTCTCTCTACAGCAAAACATATGTACAGGAATCAAACTAATGAAAATCAATGCGGTGAACTAAGGGACTAAAAATATTACATAGATTTATAAGAATTTAAAAAAAAAACTCCGCCTCTTCTATTAAGAAATTAGAATATATATATATATATATATATATATATATCATCCAATCCTACATTGCCCCATGAGGAGCATAGGAGCCCGGGGCTAGGCAGTTGGTCCCGACATTTAAGATGAGAGTGATGTGGATATATATATATATATATATATATATATATATATATATATATTTATATATATATATATATATATATATGTATGTATGTATGTATGTATGTATCGGAAGACCAATAGGTTGAACTAAGGGACTGAAAATGTTAAAAAATTTATAAGAATACAGTAAAATCTCCGGCCCTTCCGGTAAGAATTGGAAGTGTTTATATACTAATATATACTATTATATATATATATATATATATATATATATATATATATATATATATATATATATATATATATATATATATATATATATCTTTATCATCATCAGCCTTTCGAGTATGCACTGCAGGACCGGCCTATCCCAAACGAAGTGGGAACGATACAGCCTATGTATCTCTACCATGTGGCTTAGGCTGTTTGGCAGAGACTATATGTAGGGTGTGAAATGCTTGTAAGTATAATTGTAGTGTTGGAGTGGCTTTGGATGTGTGTTTAGTCTGTGAACCAAGTGTAATAGGCCCGCGCAAGCCGACTGCGTGCAAACATACTTTATAGTATGCGACACTGGTTCAACCATAGCACCCTTGATGTCCGCCAAGCAGTACGTGGCCAGGAGAACGCTCCCAAAGTTTTTACCCTATCAGGGCGCGAACCCTCTCTCTCCAGTGTACAGAAACGCACGCTTTACCACTGTACCACAGAGGCTCCATATATAAATGATATATATATACTAGCAGGGGTACCCAACGTTGCCGGGCCAAAAGAGGCGAACACTCTAATCCTCTTTGTTCTAGTTCAATCTTTTTTTCTACTCCAGAAAGACCATGTACCTCTTATGATTTTGAAGAGGGATTATAAGAGATCAAAGAACTTTCTATTTCAGCTTTCGCAGACTAACGCACAGTATTTGTGCACACTTGTTTACTATTTCCAGTAACCTCAAATGACCTCTGAGGACAATTTCACATAACCTATGTCCGAAATGGAGGTCATGTGAGTCTCCATGACAAAACTGAGTTGCTGGGTCTAGTCGTTCGAGCATGTTTTACCAGTGACCTCAAATGACCTCCGATCAAGTGACCTCAAATGACCTCGGGGGTCAACCTCACATAGCCTATGTCCAAACTGGAGGTAATGTGAGTCTCCATGCCAAAAATTGGGCTGCAGGGGTACGCGGCGTTACCCAGGGCAAAAAGGTGAACACACTACCGGTGACCTGAAATGACCCAGATCTGATTTTTGACCTCCCCTAAAACCATCATTGGGTCACCCTGATTCAGAATATATATGGGTATTGAGGTCTCAGGCCCTTGGTTAGGGTGTGATTGAAGGACAATAAAACAAAAAATGCTGTTCCTATATATATATATATATATATATATATATATATATATAGATAGATAGATAGTTAGATAGATAAAAAGATAGATATATATATTTATATATATATATAAATAGATAGATAGATAGAGAGATATAAATATATATATATAAATATATAAATATAAACATATATATATATATATATATATATATATATATATGTATGTATACATATAAATATATATATATATATATATATATATATATGTATAATTACTAGAAGAACAATAGAGTGAACTAAGGGACCTTCCGCACAACATCCTGGAGTACATAATGGCTTACACCACCAAATAACCAGCTCAAAGTAAGTGCCTGAATCTTGGCAATTAATTAACAAGATGGCACATTGCACAGCACAAGACTGCACTGGATGTATCTCGGAGGTGCATTACATTAACTTAAATTACACTCTTATATGGTGAATTATTTCGTCGGTTTGGTGTAGATCGGGTATGACTGTGTAACCCATACTGTTTACACTATGACAATATGACGACTTCTTTCTTATTAAATTTTTGCTAATACCCTACCCGATGGCTGTATCCATTTCAGAAGAGACTTTCTGATCTGAAAGGATTATATATGCGTTCGTTAATACATTTGTTAATAGCGCTCTCTCATAAACTTAATGTACTCGTCTGGGGAAAACAAAATATCCTCGGATTCAAGGGGTTAAAGTAGTAAGGAAGGTTACAGACTCAGGTCACGGTGTTTTTGCAGGATATAGCTGGGTTAGGTCAGATCAGCCTGAGTTAGGTAAAGCAAGTTTTGTTGGACTAGGTGCAGATAGATTAGGGTGGGTGTTTTCATGTTCAAAAAGAAAAATGGGTTGCAATTGATGATGTTTCGAGCGCCTTAGACTCATAATTGATATATTCATCATCTAATCTCGCACTGCTCTTGAATTAGGAGCGTAGACAACCGGGGCTAGGCTTTTTTTGCCTTGGCATTTAAAACAAAAGTGACCATTCACTTGCACTGAGTGACACTGTTTCAGTAATAAACTCCAACCAACCCACGAAGTCTTAAGAATTATGGGCCACATCCGGTTGAAACGACACGACTAGCAAGACAACTAGTTTTCTTTTTATGAGCTAACCTATATGGTTACCAATCACTTTAGTAACTGTTTCCCGGAGCACAGCAAACTATCTGGCTTGGCACTCGGGTAGAGTCACCTGAAGGCAGCACTATACTGAATGAATGGAGAGTAGGTCCCCCCTACCTACCATCTGTTAAAAGTCATGAAAGAAAACTTGGCGATTCCAAACTATTTTAGGGCAATTTTTCCTGGTCCACGCGTTATTGGAGGTCAACGCCAGGGAGATGTGTGGGGACGGTGCTTCCTGAAATACAGGATTTACAAGTAGCTCTTAGTCTGCCTGTTTCCTACCCTACTCAAATTTTATAACGTAAATTTTTCCCCACCTTCTAAAAGCACTCACAGTGGATGAGTCCTCAGCATTGTGCCCCTTCTTTAAGAAGACGTTTTTTCCTATTATTCTTCCCATCTTCAAAAAAGCTGAACATACTCTGGGAAAAACTCTTAAAGTGAATGATCGTCCATAGCTTGATAGAATCGTCTGGTGAAAGCATGAATACAATAAAAGTAATTTGGGGGGCGAAAGGGGTTAAAAGCTTTAGGTGGGTTGTTTGTTTCCATGTTAATAATTAAGAGTTTGTGAGGTTTTGCATGTTATCCGAATTCAGTGAAAGTTTTCATGATATGCTAAAGGTGTTATAACTTCCAAACGTTTGGTGAATACACATCAGAAAATTCGCTCTTTCTGAGGCACAATAGTCTACTTAATCTTTACTTAGATTTTGCTACAGGTAAAGAATTTCAGGCACACCTGGCAACAAGTTTCTTCCCTTTTTGTACGTACAATATTTTGAGTATTTGCGATTTGTTAAGTTCTTTGCGCTGTTATAATTACCCTTTTCGCTACTAATAGTTTGAAGGAGGAAAACCGAGGGGGAGGAAAGAGGAAAGCTAAAGTGAAATGTACGAGACAGGATAGCTTGGATGGACGAATAAGCAGGTTCACGTAGTGCTGGCAGGGTGAGCATTTCCCATTAATATTTCAGGTGTCTTGTATTAGCAAATAACTAACCTGTGTTTTTCTTTTTCCCTTAACCCTTTCACCAAGAGAAGCGAAAATCAGTGGTGGAATCAGATTCACGTTATTCTGTAATTCTTCGTGATTTTGGTTCGATCATTCCTGAGGTTTGAGAGGGTGTAGCAATATGTGACATCAAATGATGCCTGTGCAGACTCAATAGTAGATAATACCACTCCAGTAACGAAATTTTCCACTACCACTTCTCAACTTACATGGCAAATGTCATCCACACCTATACTCTAGCGTGAAGTGTTTGGAGGGATGGATAACATCGTTTGGCCTCAAGAGGTATTAAAAAAACGAAACTCCAGCCAGCGTAATATAGCTGACATAGAGTTAAGAATTAATCGTTATACTGAGAAGGAGTTTTCTCAGCTTAAGGGAATCACTATAAGTCATCACAACTATAACACTTCTGTCGATCGTGCCACGTAAAGTGTAGACAGATATATACGTGAAGGGAACGCCACCGTCATGAAACTGTGTCATGAAACTGTGTGTGAGATGTTGGTAAACTAATCAGTATTACTTCTTGCGTGTTATTAGGATCTGCCTGCATTATTTCGGAACACCAGGGGTGTAAAACGGTTACTGGCAGTGACTACTGAATACTCTAATAATGTCCAGGGCCTGTATTGTTCGTCAGTGTAGGAGACTCTAGTACTGTACATCTTCTTTACCTGGTAATACCATCGTCAACAAGATTGCAAAGAGGTTATGTAATTACTCGTGTCTGTCAGTTTGTCTGTGTGTTAGTCGGTTGGCGGACAGAATATCCCAAGAAGTTCTCATCGGATTACAATGAGATCTGGCGGATATGTGGGCATGGAGGCAAAGAAGAATTGGTTGGATTTTGAGGTGGATCTGGACCCGGATGCAGAAATAAATCATGAGTTTCATTGGTATCTCATGGAGGAATCAGCTCTCAAAGGGTCATTAACAGGGCAGACTATGACTGTAAAAGTAAGCATGTGGCAAGAAAGAGGAATTACAACAGTAAATCTTAAATTTTAATGGAGTTGAGAGAGGTGTGGGCTCTCAAGGGGCTTTCTAGATTTTTTTTTTTTCTTGAAGATGGTTATTATTTTCGTCTGATATTGTGGAAACTGTGTCAATATTAAGGAATATAGGTGACACTCAAGGGAATATGAAGGTGTAATGTACAAAATGCATTTGCTCAGGAGATAGATGGATTTAAGAAAGCCTCCTAATCCGACAAGCATACAAACCAAGACATAATTTCTTATGCTTACTCCTTACTATGACGGTTCCTCAATGTCATCCGTTGAGTTGAATGTTACCCTGTTTACACTTTTTCCTATTTCCATGTTCAACTATTTATTTTCATACCGGTACCTTTTTGTATTATTTATCCCTTCACTTCGTTAACGGCTTTTGTGTTTCATATTTTCTACCACCACATGATGTTATTCAGTTCAAGACTGATTTAGGAACTGGGGAGGTTAGATAAAGCTTTCACTGACTCCTTGAGTATAAGAAGTCTTCTCCCCCCCCCACACACACAAATTTTTAAAAAATCGTAAGGATGTAGCAGGAATAAACCCTAGTAAGACATACTCGGGCTGAAGGAAATAATGCATTTTTAATACGTCCATCTCTGGGTTTAGGCTTAACTGCCCATTCCTTGAGGCAGAGCAGTCTTCCTACGTACCATAAACCTTCACATATCACCACTTCGACGCTAACACCCACCGTTCATATTGAATACATGCTAGAGCTGTCTCATACAGAACTGGTGTATTGGTAGTACCATTTTTTTTTTTTTTTTTTGGGGGGGAAGGGGTCTGTCGGCAGGTATTATGATAGATTAGTAAAGTTTTCTTTTAACCAATATCAAATCCTTAAATTGCTCCCTGCTCCGGTCGGGATTCGAATCCCCGTCCTTTGCTACCGCATACCACCTACCTACCGACTCGGCCACCACCCTCCCCTACACCTGTTTGGATTCTTACATGTCGGAATTCATACCTGTTTGTTTTTCTATATGCACCTTACCGGTTTGTTTTTACATCATTTTGTATTACAAACTGTTTGTATTCACAGATGCTTCCAATCACATCTCTTTTCACTGAAAACTGTGTACAGTCATACCTGCTTGCATTCACACCGGTTTGTATTTTCATATATTTTAACAGGCACACCTGTTTGCATACTTGCTTGTGTATTACCATGTTCTGTATGAAGACCTTCTTGCATTTATCGCCAGCTGGTTTTGTTCTAATCTGTTTTGATGCACATCTGTTTACATTGTTGCCTGTTTACATTCAAACCTATTCGCTTTCATACATTTTTGTATTAACGCTTGTTTACCTGCGTGACGGTCTGCATTGATACCTATTTACATTCACACATTTCATTCACACCTGTTTCTACTGACATTTTTACATGCACACCTGTTTGCATTCTAACCTGCTGACATATTGCCGTTTACATTTTTACTCTCTTCAGTACGGTGGCTTCTATTCTTTTACACATACCATCCAGGTTTTCTACTCAGTTCCGGAAAGATGTCTGACAGTGAGGGAGACAGAAGCAAAATTCATGAATCCCTTTCACTACAAGAGTTTTTTTTTTTTTTTTCTTAAGCCGAGTACAGTCTTCTGGTAAGAGCAAGAATGTGAATGTAATGAATTCCGGTAAGCGACTTTATTGTTGTTGTTGCTGTTGTTGTTGTTGTTACTTAACCCCCGTCTGTCTGACAGAGCAGGCCCGTCAACCGTAGGAGAGCTGTTGACTTGTGGGCCCGTCCTACATGCACAGTACAGCTTATACACGTGTAGACATCAGGCGTCCACTTGTGGTATGCAGCTACTCACCAGCGTCCGACCATAGTCATTGTCACGGCAGGATGTAAGTAATGTGGAGGTTTGGTTCCCGGATGAACGCAGCAGCTGCTACAGCCAGTGTGTAATGTGGTACAGCGTGTGGGCACCTCGTCAGCACCACGTAATTATAGTGGAGGGCTTAACTATTTGCATTTATACCTGTTTGTATTCTTACCAATTTTCATTCAATTTATATTCATAAATGTTTGCACTCACACCCGCTTCTGTTCATATCTATTTGCATTTTACATCTGTTTCTATTCGTTCCTGTTTGTATTCATACATTTTTTGCATTCACACCTGTCTGTACTTAAACTTGTGTTCATCCACACCTGTTTATTTTCTCAGCTCTACATTCATACATGTTTGTATTCTCAGTTATCTGAATGCACTCTTGTTTCCATTTACACCAGTTGTGCTCTTAATTTCTCCATTCGCACCTGTTTGTACTCTCTCTTACCTGTATTTTGTATCCATTCCTGAGCGGCCTTCAGCGACGTTCTTCCCCAGAGTGTTGGCGCTTGTACTGAAACAGAAACAAAAATAAATTAAAATATCGTTGAGAAGGGAGATGATTAAATAACAAATGGTAAATGGTAGTCAAGTGTTAGAGTGACGCATTACCGTTGTTTAGAAAATCTCAGGTTGGGCCAGGTAACAGTTTAGGGATTTGTATTTCTACCGAAGTCTAAGCAGATCTTTCACAATATCCATCATCGACTCATTTCATATGAGTGAGAGTCTTAACAAATGTTGTTTTTGAATGGTGCCTAGTTGTGTCCAAGTGGAAGTGGCAGCAGCAGCAGCAGTAGTAGTAGTAGAGCAAACCCTGTCTGTCTGGCCAGTTTTAATCTAAATCGTATCAGACATTCGTAAGTTAATATCCTTCCATTGATATGCACCAAAATTGAATAACTTTTTCCCAAACCCAACCATACGCAGTGTGTTTACTCATTTTAATCCAGATTGGATCATGGATCCAAATCAGATCAGACATTCATGGAATAATGTGGCATCATGATTTTGACCTTAACCTATGTCCTTTAGCCTTTGACAGATCTGCACCCAAACTGAATCACTTCGTCGTAGACCAGCACATTATATACGCTATCAGCCAGTTTTAAATAAAATTAGGCCAGATAATGATAAGAAAATAGATAGGTAAACAGATGGATGGATGGATGGATGGATGGATGGATAGATAGATAGATAGATAGATAGACAGATAGATAGACAGACAGGGAGATAGGTGTGCGTGTGTGTGTGTGTGTGTGTAGTGACTTTCGGCGTTAATATTAATAAAACTTACAGTATTTGCAAGCAGAACTGCCAAAGCTCCATCCGTTATAACACACACACACACACACACACACACACACACACACACACACACACACACACACACACAAGGTATACGAGTTCCACATTTTGTGCAGCAGTCGGCTTAACAAAACAGGCCAATGGCAAAAACGCACAATACCGTTCCATGGCTGTGTTTGTGCAATCATGCGAGGCCGCCTGATGCCAGAGGAGAGGGACATTCCAGTGTAGCAATTTCACGGTATTAATCTCAGGTCCGCCGTCCCGTAGCTTCGCGTTTCTGGAGTCGTGTAATTGGACACTCACCACTATGTTATGCGCAACAGAAAAAACACTCTGCAATTACTCCTGACGTTTACTTGCTATTACTCAGGGAAAGTGGGCTTCGTGGATAAGACTCCTTGAGGACAGGTTTGTAATATGCCGCCCGTCTGTTTCATAAAGAGATCAGGTTGAAGGGTGGGGGAGCGTATAGTCTTTTCTGATTCTCTTTTCTTCACTCTAAGAACTTGGCGTGATCTACTGTAGTCTAAAGCAGATCATCCCGTAACTCTTTGTCTAGCACCGTTCTGATTGTTAATGAAATCACTGACCAGCAGCCAAATATTAATTACAGAGTTAGTCTAAGTGATGTTTTGCTTGACAAGGAATGAACAGAGTGTAGGTTGGATAGTAGCACAGTGTGTGTGTGTGTGTGTGTGTGTATGAGAGAGAGAGAGAGAGAGAGAGAGAGAGAGAGAGAGAGAGAGAGTCTGTTGCAGTGAGTGGCGGAGTGTGGTCTAACTTGGGGTGTGTGACTGGATGCGTTTGGGGTTAGCAGATATATGAGTGTGTGTGACTGTATGGGAATATGGTGTGTGTGTGTGTGTGTGTGTGTGTGTGTGTGTGTGTGTGTGTGGTGCAGTATGAATCGTGTGACTATGTGTGGTAGCATGTGGTGTGACGGTGTGTGAGGAGTTTGCGTGTATATTGGGTGAGTTGCTTTCCGATACTAGTGGTAAAATGAGGTGAAGCTGTATGGGAGTAGACCTGAATAGTATGGAGGTATTTGGAGAAATGTATTGTTATGTGTGTGTGTGTGTGTGTGTGTGTGTGTGTGTGGTGATTCAAGTGTCTTGGTACCTTCGTGCACTACACACATTCACCTCACAGCCGGCACGTGCAAGCAATCGCCTTCCCTAAATGTTGGCAATTTCGGTACATTTAAAAGCCTACAGTCCGATCAAATTTTTAAATAATTTTCTTGATAACAACAAACAGGTTTAGTCACCTAAGGAAGACTGTACAGTAGTCTGGAGGGTATAAGTACGGTGTAACTCTCACTAACCCCCTCACTGAAAGAGGTCCTTCCTAACATCCTGTGGTGGGTTCTCAAAGATATTTACGATGGATTTCCTGTCGTAACTCAGGTTTGTTTTTGCAAGACGGACAACAAGAGCAGAATATTTTCCTCACTCGTTCTTTCGTCAAAAACAGTTCCTGTTTACGACAGGAAACTGTTAAAGCTTTTTTTTTTCCTCCTTTTTTTTTTTGGACCGAAGGACAGAGTAGAAGATTTCCATGTCGTAAGTTCTTCCTACAAATATAACTAAGTTACACCGGGAAATCGATAGTAAATATCCTCGAGAATCCCACTCCTATATAAAACGAAAAATGAGCCGTCGCACGAAATGGGTTAACCCACTCATCGCACCGAATGTTCTCATATGAATATAATCGTCTGTTGTCACACTGAATATGACTGGATGTGTTACCCAGGTATTTTATAAGGCAACAAAAAAGTTCCCTAAGAGAGTGAACCTAGACTCTGATTGACGTACTTTTAATCCCCCCCACCCTTTCTTTTTCACTGTTCCCACTAGATTTTACTCAACTTAGGAAAAGCTTTTTGCACTGAAGGGATTTAGTAAGAATATTATTATCCACTCCATATCGAACAGTGAGTCGTAGGCAGAATGAAATTGTCAGAAGGCAGCGTAACTAAAAAAAAAAAAAAAAAAAAAAAAAACGTTTCCCCAGGCCCAGTAAGTTCATTATTGTGGGTAACTGTTGACTATTTTACAGTATACAGATTAGCAGAGACCTATTGCTGCCAATTGTACTTATAATGAACACTCTCCATTAACACCTTAACCATGGCATGTTGTTCCTAAGGTGAGTGTTGATTGGTGGTAATACAATTAAAGGGGGGGGGGTCTTTATCGTACTGAAGTGATCAAAAGAATGGCTGAGGTTAACTTAACATCCCAGGGGCCGTTCTCGTGGACTGAGGAGACAGTTTGGAACCTCCCCTTTAGGACCCTTGTTATTTTTTTCTTTTTAATGTTCATCACGGTTATGACATGGTTTTGTTTGTTTGTTTGTTTAATTGCCTGCCCGTTAGCAACATATAAAAAATAAGAGAATTCCACTTAATTTGGAGTAATGACTGAGGCCTATAAAAAAATAAGTAATTAAACTTCGGATGAAAAGTCAGTCAAAAGAGGGATGGTGCTGCCTTGGCAGAGGTATGCACTACGAGTGTTCGCATTTCACTGTGCCCTCATCAAGCAGTTATACTTGGCTTACAGGTAACCTCGCAATGAAGAGATTAAGGGAGTCTGATTCTAGCCCTTTCAGTAATAGACCTCTTACCGAATCTGGAAGTGGCACGATTTTAAAAATCAACTATCTATGAAGGGAGTTATTTTTTTTATTGAGGAATGTTACTGTTCCCTCTTGTATTCAGTAAGCATATTGTGTTACTAGTGATAAGGAGAGTGTATCCATTATTATATGCAAGAGGAGGAGGAGAGAATAAGGAATTGTGGATGAATTGCATCTCGGACTGTGTGGGTAAAAATGATATTGGCAGTACAAGCAAGGCCAGTTGGTAGGGTGTACTGTATGCTCCACACCGAATAGGTAGAGTTGTTGTTGTTGCTGTTGCACAACCCTGGTCCATCTGATTGAGTTAACCCGTTCACCACAGATAAGCAACTGCTCCTATGCGGCTTTACCATATATTCCCTACACTGTTGATGTTGCGCCTGTGTCTTAAGGTCGTTTGTTTCAACCTTAAATCGAAAAGTGGAATCGAAACCCCAAATTATTTATGGTCATTTTTAGATCCTCTGTGGTTATCCATCCATCCATCCATCATCCAATCCTACGTTGCCCCATGAGGAGCGTAGAAGCCCGGGGCTAAGCAGTTGGTCCTGACATTTAAGATGCGAGTGACCAACCTCATTAATCCCTGAGTGGCATTACATGAGCAATAAACCCCAATCACCCCTTGGATATAAACCTTCACCGGCTCAATCCGATTGGAGCACAATAATTACCTACTAAACCACCAGGCGCCAAAATTTGGTTACAGTATATGGTTACCATCCAGCGTAATAAATTGTTTCCTGGTGTGCAGGAAACCATTTGGCTTGTCACTCAGTGTAGAGTCACCCACATGCAGAAGGAAGAGGAAAGAATGAAGGAATGAAAGACAGAAGAGGGAGTGTAATGTCACCCGCAGGCAGAAAGACGAGGAAAGAATGAAGGAAAGAAAGACAGAAGAAGATGGAAGGAAAGAAGGATGGAGGAGAGGACAGGGCAGACACTCGAGAGCAGCACTACATTGAGTGAGTGGATGGTGAGCGCCCCCACCTACCAAGTAATTATGTATGATAAACCAGCAACCCATATTACAGAACGCAGTCAGCAAACATATAGGAAGGCCAGTTACGTTCCATCAGCATCACGCACTTGAAAAATCATTTTAAAAAATGGGGGTCTGCATCCCACTATGTAATTTCACCTTTAAGCATACGACCCATAGCATGACATGAGTAGTGTTCCATTATGTATGGTAAGTTCTGTGGGTCTATTCTCTAAGCTGGGGAAGTATCATCTGCGATTCCAGTCAACATAAATCGAAGCTGGTAGCTGAGAAGACATGGGTGATGTCCTTTTCTAAGCCTTGCTAGAACTAGATCATCTCTATCTATGGACACCTTCGATGGATAGGTGTCAGGATGGGACATCATGGGAGTTTGATATGTAGTGTTCCTATCGAAGTGTTGTATTGCCTTGCGCGTAAAGTGAGTATGTAGGTGTTTTTCATTCCTAGTGTGTCTGGAGGTGAGATACTGCCGTAGTGGGTATGATAATTTATGTGCTTAGGTGTGGAGGGTGAAGTGCTTGAAAGGATACAGCAGTGAAGAAAGGTTGCTGGTTCTTTGAAAGCAGTGATAAGAAACAGGGAAGTGAGCATGGAAGTGAAAAAGTTACTACATGACAGTATTGTGATACCAACTCTAACGTATGGAAGTGAAGCTTGGACGTTGTTGGGAGGACACAAGTCAAGAGTGAGAGCAGTGGAAATGAGTTATTTAAGGGGAGCCTGTGGAGTCACATGGAGAGACAGGCTGACGAATGAGGATATAAAGGAGCGTTGTGGTGTAGATGTGGATGTGATAGGAAGCGTTATGAGGAACACACTGAGGTGGTTTGGCCATGTGGAGAGGATGGAGGGTAAAAGACTGACGAAGAGAGTGTATGTGAGTGAGGTGGAGGGGGGAAGAGGGAGGGGGAGGCCGAGGATGAGATGGAGGGATGGGGTGGAGAGGTATATGAGAGAGGGGGGTGTGAGTTGGGAGCAGGGCAGTGAAATGGCGGGGGACAGGGCGACTTGGAGGCGATTTGTTTGTGGCCACCCCAAACGGGATTGAGGAGTCTGGCAATAGATAGATAGATAGGTGTGTTGTATGTCTCCATCGTGTAATGACAGGGGTGTTGTGTACTGGCACAGACTGCTGCACAGAAATGTATGCTTCTCATATCAAGATTGTTTCTGACAGGAAGCACTTTATTTACAGTGTGAGATGTGGGAGTGGTTTTGGTGCACCCAGTGGTGATCCGTAGGGCGTTGTTCATTATGGTTTGCCAGGTGTTGTGGTAGATATTAAATAGGATAGGAGTCCATGCTGGGTAGGTATAGAACATCACTGATCTAATGAATTTTTTTTGTAGAGTAAGGAGAGTGTTTCCTTTTGTTGCCCAAAGTCTGACCCTGTAATTTCAGGATGCGTCAAGTCAGGAGGTATACCCTCTCTTAACGTCTTGTATATGGTCCTTGAAGGTGAGTACAGTATCATATGTCACTAAAAGAATCATACTGGAAAGAGTGCATGGCACTTGGACTTGTGGGAAGAGTACCAGTTTGCAGGCTTAAGAGTCTGGTAGTGGATTTGGCTAGGGTACTCGTCAGCCTGTTTTCCTCGAGCCAGTTCTCCAGAGTGTTGAGGAAGTCCTGTTGCAGTGTGCAAGTTGTCTGCAGTGTGGCGTGCAGTTGTTACGGTGATGTCATCTGCATATAAGGCTATGTTTTGGGTGGCTGGGGTGTGGGAATATCATACATGTATTGGTTGAAAGAATCTGGAGGAGGAATGGACCCCTGTGGAACTCCGCTGGGGAAATTTTGTGTTAATGATGATTTGCCCAGGAATATAACATGTGCTTGTCAACCAGACAAACAGTTAGCATGCCAACTTTTGGTGCTTTTCACCATATTTCTTTTGTATGTCTTGATGATTAGTCTGAGCCGACGATAGCAATGAAGACAAGACTAACATTTATTGAGAAGTGTGCGTCGGGGAGTTAATGCAATTTGATGCTTGTTATGTGGGATTAATCAATAAGGTGTTAGCAGAGCAGGGTTCTTCAAACTATGGGTCCCAGCCCAGCACTAGGCCGCAAGACTATGCTCGCTAGGCAGCCGCCCCTCACAATAGATAAATACGTACCGTAATACTCGGGCCTTAAAAAAAAGAAAAAAAAAGAAACAAAAAGGCATCAATCATCACCATCATCATCGTCGTCGCCATCTGATGATCAGTCATTCTCATCATTATTAACCAATACAAGTAGTGCTGTATTATAAGTAAATAAATAAACGATAAAAAGGTAAAGTGGAGAGAGAGAGAGAGACAGAGGGAGACGGTGGAGACAGGACTATGGTGTGTTCACTTGTCACTCGCCTATCGCTACAGAGGAAACTTTACCAGTTGCCTTGGTACAGCACCAGCATGAACGTGATCTGTCATTAGTCAATTTGTGTGTGTGTGTGTGTGTGTGTGTGTGTGTGTGTGTGTGTGTGTGTGTGTGTGTGTCCGACTCTGGGCATATTCTTTACAGCCTGCTTTCAAGGCCCAGTAGGCCTCCTACATACCTTACACCTCTACATGTCACCACTTCGGCGCTAACACCCACCGTCCATACTGAATACATGCTAGGGGTCTCATACTGGACTGGTGTATTGGTATTAGCGGGGGTACTTTTACGACATGTTGGCGGGTCTTCTGGTAGATCAGTGTCTGCTTTAATGAAATTCAGATCCTTAAACTGTTCCCTGTCCCAGCGGGGATTTGAACCTGGGTCCGGTAGGACTGCAGGCCACCTCTCTACCGATTGAGCCACCGCCTCCCCTAAGCAAGAATGAGTAATGTAATGTAACGGTTATCTCCAACCGTAAGATATAATGGATGGTTTTGTTATAAGAAAACATTAAAAGTGGTTGCTCAGTCACCAAGTGCTTGAACACCCAAGAAAAACAAACAGAGAAGCCTGCAGCTGAAAATGTGTTGAGCATGAGAGAGGCCACATCCTCATCTGAGCGCTCCGCTAAAACGATGATTAAGTCGTGATTATGGTAGTTCAGCGAAGAATTTTTGAAGTATGGGTTTATCATGTGTGAGTAGGAAAAAAGAGGCCACGGGGTGTGATTTGCAATGAAGTTCTTGCAAATGAAACATGGAAGCCATAAAAATAAAAAATGCTTCTTTAGACAAAACCTGCTGAATTCGTTGGAAAACCACTTGAAAACTTCAGGAGAAAAGAAAATATGAAGCACTCAGTAAGTGTTCTTAGTAAAGCAACTACTCTTAATGAAACAGCACAACTTACATAGTATTTAGTGTCATGTCGCAGTCCGAAAGAGAAAATACCATATATAGCCTTAGAAGCTTATCATTCCCATCTGCTTTGGAAATTGAGTCCTGTCATTGATGATAAGTCAGCAAACACCTAATGTGCCCTTCTTAACAATGCAACGGTGTCTCAGTGGAAAAGCGATAGTGCGGAAGATTTAGATTATCAGTTGGTATCACGTCTATAGTCTGCTGGAGAAATTGCTACCCCACATTATCAAAGAACTGACATAGGTAACACAGCAACACTCTTGGCTTATGTGAGATACGTATGGGAAAATACTCACTCTTGCTTGGTCCAACGGACACACACGACAGGATCAGAGGTATACCGAGTGTTGAATGACTGTGTATTCGAAAATGCAAATTAAAGTGGGCCATCTGCAAAGGAATTACAGCTGATTGTGCAACAACATAGCTGGTAAAACTAGCTGAATTGTAAGTGAGATATCACGAGACGCAGCTAATGACATTACTTGGAGTCATTGTTTCTTCACTGTAAAGCATTGCTGTCAAAAGGATCCCTGACAGTCTCAAGGTTGTTCTGAAGGACATGATGAAAGCTGTCAATATAAGTAAAGGAAGTTCACTGAACAGTCGATTGTTTGAACTATTATGGGTTTAGATGGGAGCAGATCATTCATAATTGTATCATACCAAACTTCGGTGGCTTTCTCTCAGATTTTAGAGAGATCATATGAGCTAGGGATTCTTCTGGATCATGCTAGGAGATCTGTGTCTCTGAGGGTTCAAATCAAAGGCAAAGATACCTGAACAAAAAAACTTATTTTGCTAACAAAATCTCTAAACAGCACATCACACAATTAGGTTCTTTTTACAGAATAAACAGGCGCACAGCAGGACACCCCTAACCCAGTTAAAATCGCTCACAGATTTGCTGAAACAAGATCAGTAAGACACTTCAGCTAATATAGTACTAAATGGGAACAGTTACATTACTGGACTTCTATGTACAAGTTAACATAAACACATATTCTTAATTTATGATTCAATATTTTGGGGTATTTCTTCATATATAAAACAGTGGCTTTGTTTGTTTGTATGTCTGTTTGTTTGTCCTTCAATCAAGCCCAAACCAAGGTCCAGAACCCACAGACCCATATATATTATGAATCAGGGTGACCCATGGATGGTTTTAGAGGTCAAAATTCGGATCAAGGTCTTTTGAGGTCACCGGTACAGTGTTCACCTTTTTGGCCCGGGCAACGCCGGGTACCTTTGCAGCCCAGTTTTGGTATGGAGACACATGAGCTCCAGTTCGGACATAGGCTATGTAAGGTTGACCTTCGAGGTCATTTGAGGTAACTGATAATACATGCTCGAACCACCGGACCCAGCAGCCCAATTTTTGGCATGGAGACTCACTTGACCTCCAGTTCGGACATAGGCTATGTGAGGTTGACCTCTGAGGTCATTTGAGGTCACTGGTTAGAGGTCATTTGAGGTCGCCGGTAATACACGCTCAAACGAATGAACTCAGCAGCCCAATTTTTGGCATGGAAAATCACATGACCTCCAGTTCGGACATAGGCTATGTGAGGCTGGCCTCGGAGGTCATATGAAGTCACTGGTCGGAGATGATTTGAGGTCACCCGTAACAACAAACAAGTGTGCACAAATACTATATTAGTCTGCAAAGCTGAGACAGAAAGTCCCTAGACCTCTTATAATCCCTCTACAGATCCATAACAGGTACATGGTCTTTCTGGAGTAGGAAGAAAGATTGAACTAGAACATATAGGATTAGAGTGTTTGCCTTTTTGGCCCGGCAACGCCGGGTACCCCTGCTAGTCTTACATTATATCACTAAACCAAGAGCAGGACTTCGAGGAGGCTGAACTTTAGAGTAATGACTCTTTGACCTCAAGCCAACAGTGATATATCTCAGTTGTCTTGACCCTTTTCCTCCTCTGACCTATCTGACAACAGCATTTTCTCTGTTTAGTCAACTCCTAAAGAAGGCGGTCATAACAGGTCATTAAAATAGAACTGACTACTGCATATAATATTATGGGACGGTCCTCATCACTTGGGTTCAGCTCCACCCCCTTTCTCTCCTTGTAATTATAAATGGGTTGATCCTTATCATCGATATGACGATCTTCAAACCAGGTTACTTTGGTGGTAACTTGAGCCCAAAGCTGGGAATAGCGTCGCTATTAGCAGCGGCGCTACATAGCGTATCTACTATTTTAATAGCGATGGTGGTAACGCCATTACTTTTTTTTAGCTAGTAGCGGAACTGAGAGCGCCGCTACTTTTTGGCTGTACTCACGAGTTACCGAGCTGCTCGCTACTCACGCGACAAATACAGGTTCGGAGTCGGTGAGTACATACAGATATGCCGACGGTTTGGTTGTTTATATTAATGATGAAAAATAATATTTCCGTCAATTCTGTCAATTAATGATGTTTGTTCTACATTACATCAGTAATTTATTATTTATTAGTTATTACTAATGTGCAGTAATTAGACAGGAATTTGCTAGTTAATTATCGATCTTTTAAATAAAGTAAAGATAAAAATGTCAGCTAGATGTAGGCAACACACACACACACACACACACACACACACACACACACACACACACACACACACACACACACCTCTTAACTATCCCCGTCTCTAACTCCCGCTCTCTCCCTCTCTTTCAGACTAATTCTTACTCACTACGTTATTATTTCGTAACAGTATGTTACTTTCAGTTTAAAGTAATGGAAAAAACATTGCTATTGTATAAATAGCCTTTAAAAGAAATCCCCAGTAACGCCACTACTTTTTTCGAGCTAGTAACGGGAATGGGAGCGCCGCTACATTTTATGAATTTATGAGTAGCGTTCCCAGCTTTGCTTGAGCCAGAGCCAGTTGAGATAGACCGCAGCTAAGGACAGCATCACATTGTTTCTCAAACAGAGACATCTCAAGGTTTGGTCTATACACAATAACACATACATTCATGAAGAAAGAAACTGACAAGGAGAAAGTAATTATCTATTCATTAATTTTCTGTTCATCTCACAAAGTATGCAAAAACATTTTTTTCCACCTTCACACAATGGCCATCCAGGGCATACCCTTGGAGCCCACATAACCTACCTTCTAATCAACCTCATAAGGACCTGGGGAACTTGCCTGTAATGACTGTCCACGAACAGCAAGCAATACTAGCAGGGTGAAACACCCTTCATCTGGTCTACTTGCTTTTATTGTACCAGTTGTTCATCTTTTGAGAGGACCCCAAATTTGCCTTAGCAACTTCCACCCTATTTGCTCGTCTCTCTTTGAAATATGAGACTTAGATTCGCAGATTACCATGCCCATCATCACTGACCCATTGTTCTTAAGTAACTTTAATGAACCAATCACATCGTGACCAAAAAATTAACGCAAATAAAGAGGAGCCTAAGGACTCGCTTGGCGTCTGTGTGGTTGCACACATCAGAAAGGAAAGACCATTGTTCCAATCGATTTCATGAACAAGATAACATTTCTATAACATTTGTTTGAGGATGAGATGATATCTCTCCAGTGCTCCCTGACTATGAAGATGGTAGGTTGAGAAGGTGATCTGGCAGATTCCTAACTCTTTGAGAGGTTCTCTGAATAATTTTGACATGAAGCTGCTGCCATGATCTGATTACACCTCCTTTGGAAGACCCAACCTAGTGAAAAAATTCATCATCTTCCTTATCACTGCTTTAGCTGAAATATTTCTCAATGGAAATGGCTTCAGGATACCTAATGGCCATGTCTAGCATAGTTAGAATGTACCGATGGCCTGATGAGGTCTTTGGCAGATGAACGACAATATTTACAAGGACTCGAGTGAATGGAGGATCAAAGATAGGGAGAGAAACAAGTGGCGCTACAGGAATAGGCCTGTTACTATTACCGACCAACAAGCAGGTGTGACATGACCTACAACATTGGGAAATGTCTCGGCCAATTTCTGGCCAGTAGAAATGCTGCTAGATGCGAGACATAGTCTTCCTCACCCCTAAGTGTTCTGCCAAAGTAGAATCATGAGCAGTTGCTATAATCTCTTGCCTCCATACCTTTGGAATAATCACTTGATAAGCATTCTCCCACTCATCATTATGAGCACCGTGGGAGGGGGATCTCTGCCGACGCTTCAGGACACCATTTGTTCTTAGGTAGAAACACTCAGACAACTCAACCTCACATTCTTCCTCACTCACTGCAGAGTCAATCAAAGCTGCAATCTTTGAATCAAATCCCTGAACCTCGGTCAGTCATAGACTTGCAGTACTCTGTGGGGAATCCTCTGTCTCAGTCAGTCAGCTGGGCAAAGAAAGCATTAGCAAGAGAAGTATCATCTGGTACCTCATTTTTATTAACATATTATCCAAATCATATTTTCTCACCATGGCTCTAGTTACAGCTCAAACAGGAAACAGTGTAGGGCATTCTACCTCCAGTTCTTTTGTCCACCCCTTACTTACGGAATTGTTTGATATTCAGGAAACTGCACTCACTTGTACTCCTGTTAAGTCATTACCCAAAAAGAAAGTGACCCGTTCACATGTAACTAGTTCACGACACCCACACATACTGGACCTGTGAATAATTCTTACTAAAAGTTTCACTTCAGTCAAGGGGGACAGACACATATTCAGCTATTCCCTGTAGTAAGACACATTCATCAGGTTCAGCTACATCTGTTATCCCCTCAACATGAGAGACTGCGAAGCACCTGTGTCTTGGAGAGTTGCGACTACCTTAGTAGTTTTACCAGCAGTTGACACGATTCCCTTAGCAATGAAGGGTGTCTTGGAGGGAGTCACTTTGTTTACTGTTTGAGGGAGGATGCTCTGATGGAATCTTATTGCAACCATCATTAACTCCTGACGGCTACACTATCCCAGTATCATGAATGTCCAGTGATATCTCTACAAAAGTCCAACTATCACAACTGACGTATCCAATCTGGCTTCAGACTCACTAAACACCTGCTGAGAAAGTGTCTGACTACCGTCAGCTTATCTATTTTTGGTTATTCATTTTCAGTATTAACTATCTCCCAAGGATTTATCAGTACAGCAGATTTAGCTCTATGATTTCCTCTCATCTTCTTCCAGCACACTTCCTCTACATGACTCTTCCTCTTATAAAACTCACAAAACTTCGAACTTCTTACTGGTTCTTTGGCAACAATGTCCCCACTCTCTTTGGTGGAGCTAACATGGTCTGGGGTTAGAGTTTTTCCAGTAGTCATCTAAGTTCATTTTAAATGGTTTGCAAGAAGGAATTACAGAGCTAATTAGTCCACTCTCCTATACCTGCCAATTAATGACTCTTACAGTCATATTTGTGGATAATTCTATAATTAGCTGCCACAACAGCTGTCTCAGACAGATATTCCATTCTATCCTCACCTAGGTGATAGGCAACCTCCTTGGCAATATTTTTAGAGAAGTTTTCCAAGATCTTAAATTCACTCAGCTTAGTAAATTGTTAATTTTCTTAGACTACAGCCACCGATCAAATATATTTTGAAGTGTTCTAACATATTCCACATGGGTCTGATCCTTTTGTTTGTAAAGGATTCTAAACTTGAGCCTGTAAGCTATTGGTACAAGTACATAAGCTTTTAGATTTGCATCATTTACCACCTCATAATCAACACAGTTATCAACTGAAAAAATAATTTCGTCCTCCTATGCCTTACCCTTAACCCCTTAACTGCAGGGCGTCACTTTCATGACGCTTCGGAGCAAGGGATCATACCGCAGGGCGTCGCTTTTGTGATTCTGTGTTATTTTGAATTCACCCGGGCTTCCAAGTGGGGGCTTGTATCATCTATCAGTACTGCCAATGTCCAACACTAGTCAGCACTCCTAATCTCATCTGTACTCCCATCCATTGTTGACAATTTAGCCATTTCTCCCCGTTCTTGACTCCCCTCCCTACCACCCCTCCATTACCCTATCCTCTCGCCTGCCCGGCCGTGCTACACTAAGTAAATCTTCCCTGGAATTTTTCACTGATTTCATCCATTGAAATAAGCCCTATGTCCTATTCTTATACCAAATAATATATACAAGAAAGAAATAAGGTAAGTGAGAGTGCCATACACCTGGAATTGGCTAATTATCACCTGACAACACCTCACATGCACTCGTTCGCTAATTTTCGCTGTTTTTTTCCCCTTGAAATATGCCGTATAATCTATTTTCGTAATAAATATACATGTAAGGAGGGAAGGGAGAAGCCTAAGTGATATTTACATTCACCTGCAACTACCTAATTTATAATGTATTGTCTAGATTTCCTGCCAGTCATTTCAGTGCTAGACATAGCTGTTTCAAGAGCTAACATTGGTAGCACTGAATATCCCCTAAGTAGGCCTCTACCCCGGCCCTCCGTTATCAGTTTACTCTCATCTTCCGAAGTGGGGGTACGTATGTTTCTTCTTGCTGACTTCAGGGACTTTTTCACCCCCATGCAAAGGGCCCTGTGACCTTTACCCCCTACTAAACCTCGTGTGGAAAGAGGTAAAGGGCTGACAATTGATAAAAGAGTGACTACGATCTTTCTATTGAGTAAAACAGTGCAAGTGGAATTGTAAATAATGTGTAAATAATGTGTAAACAGCAAGTGAAAGTAATGAATGTAAATATACGTGAACAATGGAAAATAGTTTTATAGGTTACTTCAAGTGACAGTCCATAACACAGTGTAAATAAAATAGAAATGTAAATAACGTAAATAAAATAGAGAATGTAAATAGAAATGTAAATGAGTAGTATTATAAGAATACGAGTATATACCCTAGGAGTAATGAAAGTGAAAGTTTCACTCTAGCATGTCTGAATGCTATGAGTTATGAGAGTGAAGATGAAAGTGACATTCATTCTCAATGCTAGTATACAGGACGAGAAAGTGAATGCTACGTATTCTACTGAAAGAAATTGAATCTCTACAGTGACAATAAACTAATACTACTGAAGGAAACTTATGGATAAAGACTGTAGATATATATAAGTGTTATATAGTAATAGAAACATAAAGTGTGAGGGGTTTTATGAATAATAAATGACAGAGTACCAAGAGCGAACTAGTGCCAGTGCGACGGTCAGACGCGCTCGTAATTTTCATTGCTTTCACAGTGGGTTTTTTTTTGGAGTATGGATCCCAAACTACTTGAAAATCATAGAGTAGTGTTTATAGTGTTAATATCTGGCAGTGGTAATCATATTACGGGTTGTCGGGAAGTGTAAAGTGGAGACTTCCCAACTTCAGAGGTCTCCACAAGGCCTACGGTAACTGACGAAGGCTCAACAAACATTCCAGGAGAAAGCTGAAGTTATGTGCCATAAGCATATGTAATTTTGATATTCTAGGACTAATAGCTGATTTTTGGCAAATATTTTTTGAGAGTCTGTTGGAGCCCGAATAACCCCATGGCACACGCAAACATCGGTAAACATGCCCGCGGTGTAGGGGTTAAGTACACTCTGCAGTAATATCGACTAAGAGTCCCTAGGCCAGGAAAGACGACCTTTCAGCTTCTCACACATTTGGAAGTAGTTATTGATCTCTTGCTCAGTAAAGGGAGAGACCAACTTTATGTTCTTCACAACAGCAAAAAGGTCACTAGCAGAGGCGCCACAAGGACTGGGTGAACCGCCAAGCTGCCTCAAGTTGACTCATGATCTTGTTTGTTTCTCTCGTGGTTGCATATGTCTCTTTGCAACTGAATTTTGACTAATTCAAGTTGTGCACTGGCACTAACGTTTAAGGCATTAACCTCAACATTCTGAGCTGTATCGCTCTGAATAGGTGGCTGTCGTTCCAGAAGCTCGTTTCTCATCGTAATTCTCTCCGACAAGGAGAGTATATATACGTCCTTGATTGTTTGTTTGTTTGTTTGTCTGTTAACAGAATTGCACAAAAACTAAAAGAGAAATTTGTACCAAATTTGGTGGTTAGATAGCCCATGTCCTAGGGAACAATCGATTCAACTTTTGGGACCGATCTGGACAGTATTACAGATTCTGGATCCGGAAAACATTTGTTATGAAACCCTAATTATTGATGAGAAAATCTAACCCATTATGAACAGTGGTTTGGAAATTACATTGTCCTTGTTGGAGAGATGCGCTTCACAGAGTGCCCCTTTAGTTATCACTGTGAACAGATGGCTCTTGTTCCCTTAGCTCGTGACCACCTATAGTATGATTGTTTTCAACATCTCCAGTCATCCAAAAACTGTTTTCTGAATGAATTTAGGTAAATTAGGCTTATTAATAGTATTGGGAATTGCATTCTTAAGACATGAGCAACTACTGTAAGCTCAGATGTAGCCTAGTAAGATTTTCCACCTTAGATTGTCTAGGCTCAGTTTGCAAAAAATGCACTGCCACTTATGCCTTAAAAATTTGTCAGCACCATGATAAACAATTGTTACGAACGCGAGAACGATGTTTACTTTCATTAAGTTTGGAAATGAGCTGCCCGGCTCGACCTGCCCCGCCCCACCCTGCCTGACGACCGTCACACTAAGCAGAATCCAGTGGCTTTTCTCCTATGTGAAGTAGAGTTGAAATTCTTTCTGCATCTGACACATTCATTCAGTAAATTTTGTTATCACTTACCCATTAAGGCAGAGCAACCCCTTGGAAACTCGAGTTTTCCGAGGGAGTGTTCAGCTCTAATTGTGAATGCCTCAATAACGTAATCAAATTTTTAAAGATTTTCCTTCGTAACACTGTTTTTTGGCATCAGCTCTAGCAATTCGGTATCAGAGAGTCTGCCTATAAGTTATATCAGAGGGAAATGTGTTAACATGACACTCGCTCGCTCGTCACGTGCTCACAAAGCACACTTCACAGTACTAGTATAACTAGATTCAAAGCAAAATCGCTGTGCTATCCTGGCCAAGGTCGCCGTTTTAATGCTGCTGTGGACCGTGCAGGGTGATTTATCTCTAAGGATTCAGATCGAAGGCAACAACCCAAACAAATAAACCTTTTGAGTTCTGATTAAGTAAACCTTACTTTACTTTCAAAATCTCTACACAATACATTACGGAATTAGGCTCTTGTGTGTACTAAAATGGTGCACAGTGGGACACTCCAAACCTAATTTGAATCACTCACAATCCTGCTCAAACGAGATCAGTCACACACATCAGCTATTGTAGTACTAAATAGGAGGCTGTGTACAAGGAAACATACAAACAAATTCTTAGCTTATGACCCAACGCCTTGAAGAACTTCTTACACTATATCACTAAACTAAGAGAAGGACTTGAAGGAGGCTGAACTTGAGAGTATTGACTCTTCCACTTGTAGCCACTCTTGATATATCCCAGTAGCCACGTCTCTTTTCCTCCACTAAACCATCTGACAACCACACTATATCTATTTACAATCCACTCCTAAAGGGGACAGTCATGACAGATCATTCAAACAGGCTTGGCTACTGCTTCTATGGTGCCGTCCTCATCGCTTGGGTTCGGCTCAGCCTCCATTTTCTCGTTGTAATTCAACACAGATTGATCCTTTTCATTGCTAATAAGATATGTCATGCTCCAAACCAGGGCACAACTAAATTATCAATTGTGGTAACTTGAGCCTGGGTTAGCCGAGATAGTTCGCCGCTAAGGATGGCATCACACGGTCACTCCGATGGAAACATCTCGTGGTTTGGGCTTGGTCAATTCCCAGATTAGTGGCTGGGTAGTGGCCAGTAACAGGATTTAAGTTTTTGCTTTACTTTGGGAGAAAAATATATAGTATGGTAAGTTTGTTTGAGTGTGGACACTGAAACTACCATATTTACTTTTAGCAGACATTCTCGGAAAGTTAAATGAACTTAATCTGAAACTGCACGGGAAAGAAAGTGATATAAAGGTATTCCAGCACAATGAAGAATTAAAATCACTTAAGAATTCATTTATGCTAAGGAAAGCCAGACTTGAAGCTGATCATGCTGCTTACTACATGTTCTCAATACTATTGCAGCACAGAAGAAAACAACATCACTGAAGAGACTTTGAAGAATATGAAGCACCACACTGAGTTTCAACTTCATGTTTTACGAAATAGTTTTGAGCAGCACTTTCCTGAAGAGAAGGTCCAAGATATGAATGAAAAATACTGGGAAAAATATCTTTTTGCCTCTGAGACACCGAAGTCTGCTGTAGGACTGAGTATCCAAACTGGTCAGGAAAAAAGAGCTTCTGCATACCAGTAAAGCGTGCTTTGTGAGCGAGTGACGAGAGAGCGAACATTTGTACATATGCCTATAATCATAATTCATCTTTGTGTAAACTTGCAACATTTCTGGTGTGGTAGTTGAACACTAGCAAAACAATTATTTAGCTAAAATGTTTGCTTTCTCACGCTTTCTCTCACACACATACACACACACACACACACACACACACACACACACACACACACAGGCACGCTCGTGCGTGTGTGTGTGTGCACTCAACATATAAAAGTGAAAAACAACTCATACCTTGTATGTGTCACTTGCACAGTGCTTTAACCCACCGCGTCCCATTGACGTATATATACATCCGAACATTTTGTCACTGTGAGTCCCATTGACATATATAAATGTGCCACAATTGCAAGGTCTTTCATTTCCACATTTTTCAAATTTCACGTGTGATTTTTGGTATGTATACACGAGACACCTTCCTCTACAAGGTGCCATGCAGGGACTATGCCTTACACTGCATAACCTCCCCCCCCCCACACGCCACTGTCTCGGGAATTCACCTGTTACCAGTGACCTGGCCAGTAAAGACATGTCACTCCACGATACGAAAATCAAGGCCAGAGTGATTCCCCAATCGATGACAATGTAGAGGACAAAGTTTACGTAGCATTAGAGGAAGAAACAATCAGAAATGATGATCAGGTAATGTCGCCAAAAAGGGTCAGGGTATGTTGATGTGTTTGGTGAGTGAAACATTGCTTATATTGCCTATATTACGGAGTGAAAACCAATATTCTCTTGTACTAAATATAAATTCGTACCAAATAAATAAATACCGTTTATGAGTGGTGTGAAATAGTTACCCTCCCATAGAACTCGTTTTCTTTGGAGCCAACCTGATAGAAAACCCAATAAGATAAGAGGTACTGCTACCTGTATCCAGTACTTTAACCCTTTAACCGTGGGCTTGTTTTGCTTTTTCTTGCGGCTCCCGTAGGCATATTTGCGCTTCGATAGACTCTCTAAAAATATTTGCCAAAAATCAATTATTAGTCCTAGAATATTAAAATCATATATGCTTATGGCACATATCTTCAGCTTTCTCCTGGGGTGTTTGTTGAGCCTTCGTCGAGTACCATAGGACTTGTGGAGACCTCTGAAGTTGGGTAACAAAGTCTCCACTTTACACTTCCCGACAACCCGTAATATGATTACCACAGTCTGATATTATCACTAGAAACACTATTCCATGATTCTCAAATAGTTTGGAATCCATACTCCAAAAAAAAAAAACAGTGTAAGCAATGAAAATTACGAGGGCGTATGACCTTCCCACTTGCGCTAGTTCACCGCTGGTGTTCTGTTATTTATTATTCATAAAAACACTCACAGTTTATATTTCTATTACTATATAACACTTATATATATCTACAGTCTTTATCCATAAGTTTCCTTCAGTAATAGTAGTTTATTGTCACTGTAGGCATTCAATTTCTTTCAGTAAAATACGTAGCATTCACTTTCTCGTCCTGTATGCTAGCATTGAGTGTGAATGTCACTTTCACCTTCACTCTCATAACTCATAGTATTCATACATGCTAGAGTGAAACTTTCACTTTCATTACTCCTAGGGTATATACTCGTATTCTTATAATACTACTCATTTACATTTCTATTTACGTTCTCTATTTTATTTACGTTATTTACATTTCTATTTTATTTACACTGTGTTATGGACTGTCACTTGAAGTAACTTATAAAACTATTTTCCACTGTTCATTGCTCTCACTTGCTGTTTACACATTATTTACAATTCCACTTGCACTGTTTTACTCAATAGAAAGATCGTAGTCACTCTTTTATCAATTGTCAGCCCTTTACCTCTTTCCACACGAGATTTAGTAGGGGGTAAAGGTCACAGGGCCCTTTGCATGGGGCTGAAAAACGGCGGAAGTTAGCAGAAGCAAATCAGACATACCTTCACTTTGAAAGACGACAGTGAACTGATAATGGTGGCCTCCTGCCTCCTGGCTTGGGTGAGTGCAATACTACCAACTTTAGCTTTGTGAGACCTGCTAATATATAGCAATGAAATGATTAGCAGGAAACCAAGACAATATATAGTAAATTAGGTAGTTCCAGGAGAATGTAACTATCACTTAGGCTTCTCCCTTCCCTCCTTATATGTATATTTATTATGAAGATAGATTGTACGGCATATTTCAAGGGGAAATAAACAGCGAAAATTAGCGAACGAGTGCACGTGAGGTGTTGTCAGGTGATAATTAGCCAATTCCAGGTGTATGGCACTATCACTTACCTTATTTCTTTCTTGTATATATTATTTGGTATAAGAATAGGGCATAGGCTTATTTCAATGGATGAAATCAGTGGAAAATTCCAGGGAAGATTTACTTAGCGTAGCACGGCCGGGCAGGCGAGAGGATAGGGTAATGGAGGGGTGGTAGGGAGGGGAGTCAAGAACGGGGAGAAATGGCTAAATTGTCAACAATGGATGGGAGTACAGATGAGATTAGGAGTGCTGACTAGTGTTGGACATAGGCAGTACTGATAGATGATATAAGCCACCACTTGAAAGCCTGGGTGAATTCAAAATAACACAGAATCACAAAAGTGACGCCTGGTATGATCCCTTGCTCCCAAGCGTCACGTAAGTGACTCCCCGCGGTTAAGGGGTTAAACCTCAGGTGAACGATTTCTCTATGAATTTTCGATGTTTCTAACCAAAAGCGGAGGTTTGTGCCACGAATTTTATTTTTCCAAAATTGGTCAGGATTGGGAGGAGGCAGTGGTTGAAAATCGGTCGGGACGGGGTGAGTTAAATTGATTTCATAGTGGAGTATGTCAATTTAAGCCATCTGTACATTCCTTTGGGAAGCTGGGATTCCACGGGGTTTCTTTGGTCTCATGACTAAATATAAAGCTATAAACAAAATGTAATGAATGTATCTACTACCTACTAAAAGAGTCTTCTCTAACTTACATAACAGAAAAGTTAATATCCTCTGAAAACCATCGCAGTCTGGCCGTGTCGTGTCGGGCCAGGCCGGGTCGTGTCAGGCTGCTCATTTCTCAGCTGAACGTACAGTACAGCTGTAGCTTCCAACTTGTCGGGCGCGCCCCCCGAGGGAGGCACGAAGGGCTGCCTGGGGGGGTGCGAAAGCTTGATAAAGAGGGTAATTATATTTGAAAACTATGAATTATGATGGAATTCAGTAATTTCTAAATATGGAGAAAATATTTCAGATATGAATAAGAAATCTAGTTATCTGAGTATATAATCAATTTCAAAGATTAAGAATCTATTATATTTATTGACATGTGCCAACTATGCCAGTAATATACAGTATTTGAGGAAGGGGGCGCAGAGAACGTTTCATTCAGTGAGGCGGGGGCGAGAATTAGAAAAGGTTGGAAACCACTGCAGTAAACATAGCTTCGCTACGCTTGCTCACTTTGCTCGCTGCACTCACTTTCTCATAATCACATGTGATAATTCACTAAGAAGTAAGTACAGGTCATGTTTGTCATCAGATTGAATCAGTTAAAAGCTGATTTCTCAACACACACACAAGGGAAAAAAAAAAAAAAGACTCACTCCTACACCTGATATACGTGTGGCATTATCCTCCTGCAGGCCGGGCTGGACCAAGATAATGAACAATGAGCAGACCCACCATACACACTAAACAGGTAATTTACCACTTCCCCTGTTTCATGTTACAGTTTACATGGTAGTTATAAATGCCTTGCAGGGTAATAACTGGATAATAATATACTGCTACACAAGCACATACTTTTCGTACATAAAAGTATTTGAAACCCTATGAGAATGCATATAAATTAAGTGCGTATGTATGTGTGGAACGTATGTAGGTATATATGTGTAAATGTATGTATGCATGAACACATATATATGTTTGTATGTATATATACATGTATGTACGTACGTACGTATGTATGTTTGTATAATGTTATAAAGGTCTACCGGTAAGTACCGAATTATGTCTTTAATGAACACGACAATAGACTTGTAATCATATCGTGAGGGCAATGCATGAAGTCAAACTGGACCACAGTGGAAAATGTTGTAGACTGTGTTGTTCTAAATCCGTGTTGTGAAGGAGCAAGATGGACATGGGGAGTGACTTTCTGTAGAATGGGGTGTTGACCTATTTTGGATTGTGTGTTAATTAGTGTTATGGGTCTGTGCAGAGAAGGGTGTGTTGGGTCTTTGTTTAGTTTAAGTACAGTACTGATTTTTGTTCCATGTCCCCAAATATTCGGAATGCTTCAGGTTGTCTATGACTGTTTGTTCATGTTGTGAAGGTCTGGATACCTTGTGGTTCTGAATGTTTTAGGTGTTGGTTGTTGATGCCATCAGGCCCTATACTAGTAGAGTTCTTTATTTCCCTGATAATGTTACGTTTTTGTTCTGTCGCGATGAGGGTTGAATGATGATCAAGAGAAAAGGACTGCCAGTGTTGAGAAGGATGTTTTTCAGGCTCAGTGCTTGTTAGTGTTAGATGACGTTTTTATAGTGGATGACGATTATGTTTGCTAATTCTTTGTCGGAAGAAATGTGTTGTGTGTTGTAGGTGATGGTAGCATAGGTTTGGGAAGTGCATGCTTGTGATATATTGATACTGCTAAGCATTTTGTGGAGCTGAGAGCGGTCTGTGCAGTGACTACGAGTTGTTATAAAGGGTTTCCAGTTTTCCATTTTCTGGGTATTAATTTTTTGTTAACCTCTTTTTTTTTTTTTTAGTTCTTTGAATACAGTGATGGTGTCGTGCGAGAGGTGAATCGTGTTTAAGTCTGTTGCTTCGTCTTATGTGACGGGCAATCTACGGTGCAAAGTCTGTACTGCAGTATTTTCTGTTGCCCCGTGAAATGTGATGTTTGTCTGCATTTAGTATGATATTGTTGAATTTGGTAATGTGCTTGCTATTGTTGGTGATGGGTGTGGTGTTTAGAATGCTGAGTTGTTTCTTTTCTTCAGTGAATTCTGTTCATTATGATTTCTTATAGTTTATGTATGTGGAGTGTGATTCCTCTGGTAGGACTGTGTCTCTTTAATGATAATGATGAGGAGAAGTTCTGTAATCAGTCTGGGTCCCGTTCGCGAAGCGGTTGTTAGTGTAAGTGTTGGTGAATAGAATGTGATGTCTGGGGAGGAGAGGGTGCGGTTTTCCTGGTGAGGGATGAGGATGTATAGTGAGGTCTCGCTGAGAATGCACTTGTTACTGAGTTTTGAAATAACGTCGAGGTTTGAGTGGCTGTTTTAAATGTGTTGTACGAGGTAGAAGTTTAGCGATAAAAGTTCCCATCAATGACAGAGTAACGTGTCTGCGTTAGGAATAGAAGTTGAGCGTTGTACTGTGCTGGTACAATGTAAAGATGTCAGGGAAATGTAAAAGTGAAAAATTTTGATTTTTTGTGTATAACTAGTTCTGACACCGAGTGATTGTATTTCTAATATTGTGTCATCCTAGAAAAATGATTGTGTTCTTTGTGTTGCGTCTTTGTAGAAAACTAATGGGCGAATATATGTAATGAGACCTCATCCGTGGCCCTCAGTTATGTTTGAGTTGATCTTTCAGTAGTGAACCAATTTAAAGGGTTTGTTGTGTGTCAGTTTTGTTTCTTGTGGGAGTGCTATGTGTGTATCTTCGTTGTGAAGGAATTGTTCTATTTCTTATATATATATATATATATATATATATATATATATATATATATATATATATATATATATATATATATATATATATATATTGCTTCTTTTCTTTTTTTTTGCTAAGACCATCCTCATTTAGCTGAAATGTTTCTGTGGGTGTTGTAGAGGCCATTATCATGTAGCTGTAATATGTTTTTGAGAGTTATGGCGCTTCTGTGTTCTAGGTGGAGTGTTTGCACCCAATGACTGAGTTGTAATGTCTGTGGTTATGTGAGTGGAGATTGTTGGAGGAGGTGGGGAAGTTGTGTCTGGTGTGACAGTGACAGTGTTTGTGGATGTGTTGCACCTGTCGCACACTCCTTTACTGCGGCATCGACTGGAGTTGTTAGTGTAGTGCATGTGATGTGGGTCCATTCTCTGCATAAAGTGCAATGAACAGTTCCATGTGTTCATCTTATGCTTGTGATGTGTATCGAGAAAACATGTATATGTATCGTGTTTGGGGCTCAGGATTGCTCCCAATGTCTCTGACTAGTGTGAGACGCAGGGAAATGATCGGCGGAGAGTCATCCCCCTTAGTAAAACGGCATAGGCAGTGGCTGCCCCCATGTGAGAGACGACGGCCTTTCAGGATGGATATGGCTCCTCCTCGCAGAATGCAGGGTAGGATGAGGAGGTTCTGGAGGTTATATTCCCCGGTAGGAGGAATCTGCTTCTCTCCACCCAGGGAAACGGCGGCACCACGGGAAGGGGTCATCTCTACCGCTAATGGCTAGAGCGAAAGATAAGTTCTGGCCAGATGAAAGAGTGTTGTTTTATTGGAGATATAAATGAGAAAGAGAGGAATGCTATAGTAGGTGGGGTGGTTGATAAGTTAGGTGTACCCACAGAAGTCGATGGGAACAGTAGGGCCCTTGTTGATAGTCATCTTAAGGGGAATACTCTGAGATGGTTTGGCCATGCGGAGAGGATGGAGAATGAGATACTGTCCAAAAGAGTGTATGTGAGTAAGGCCGAGGAGAAGACCTAAGATAAGATGGAAGGATGGACTGAAAAGAAATATGAGAGAGAAGTGTGTGAATTGGGGGGAGGGTAGCCAAATGACAGAGAATAGGATGACATGAGGCTATGGCCACTCCTTACGGAATTAAGACGTCTTGTTGTAGATAGACAGACAGACTTAATTATGAATACTCTGTCAATATTAAAGGGCATAAATGCCACCCAGATTATTAACCCCTTAACCGCGGGGCGTCACTTTCGTGACGCTTGGGAGCAAGGGATCATACAGCGGGGCGTCGCTTTTGTGATTCTGTGTCATTTTGAATTCACCCGGGCTTCCAAGTGGGGGCTTGTATCATCTATCAGTACTGCCAATGTCCAACACTAGTCAGCACTCCTAATCTCATCTGTACTCCCATCCATTGTTGACAATTTAGCCATTTCTCCCCGTTCTTGACTCCCCTCCCTACCCCCCCTCCATTACCCTATCCTCTCGTCTGCCCGGCTGTGCTACGCTAAGTAAATCTTCCCTGGAATTTTTCACTGATTTCATCCATTGAAATAAGCCCTGTCGTATTCTTATACCAAATCATATATACAAGAAAGAAATAAGGTAAGTGAGAGTGCCATACACCTGGAATTGGCTAATTATCACCTGACAACACCTCACGTGCACTCGTTCGCTAATTTTCGCTGTTTTTTTCCCCTTGAAATATGCCGTATAATCTATTTTCGTAATAAATATACATGTAAGTAGCGAAGGGAGAAACCTAAGTGATATTTACATTCACCTGGAACTACCTAAATTATAATGTATTGTCTAGATTTCCTGCCAATCATATCAGTGCTAGACAAAGCTGTTTCAAGATTTAACATTGGTAGCTCTGAATATATATCTCCTAAGTAGGCCTCTAATCTATTTTCGTAATAAATATACATGTAAGGAGGGAAGGGAGAAGCCTAAGTGATATTTACATTCACCTGGAACTACCAAATTTATAATGTATTGTCTAGATTTCCTGCCAATCATATCAGTGCTAGACTTAGCTGTTTCAAGAACCAATATTGGTAACTCTGAATAACCCCTAAACAGGCCTCCATGCTGGCCCTCCGTTATCAGTTTACTCTCATCTTCCGAAGCGAGGGTACGTATGTTTCTTCTTGCTGACTTCAAGGCCTTTTTTCACCCCCATGCAAATGGCCCTGTGACCTTTACCCCCTACTAAACCTCGTGTGGAAAGAGGTAAAGGGCTGACAATTGATAAAAGTGACTACGATCTTTCTTTGAGTAAAACAGTGCAAGTGGAATTGTAAATAATGTGTAAATAATGTGTAAACAGCAAGTGAAAGTAATGAATGTAAATATACGTGAACAATGGAAAATAGTTTTATAAGTTATTTCAAGTGACAGTGCACAACACAATGTAAATAAAATAGAAATGTAAATAACGTAAATAAAATAGAGAACGTAAATAGAAATGTGAATGAGTAGTATTATAAGAATACGAGTATATACCCTAGGAGTAATGAAAGTGAAAGTTTCACTCTAGCATGTCTGAATGCTATGAGTTATGAGAGTGAAGATGAAAGTGACATTCACTCTCAATGCCAGTATACACGACGAGAAAGTGAATGCTACGTATTTTACTGAAAGAAATTGAATCCCTACAGTGACAATAAACTAATACTACTGAAGGAAACTTATGGATAAAGACTGTAGATATATATAAGTGTTATATAGTAATAGAAATATAAAGTGTTAGGGGTTTTATGAATAATAAATGACAGAGTAACAAAAGCGAACTAGTGCTAGTGCGACGATCAGACGCGCTCGTAATTTCCATTGCTTTCACAGTGTTTTTTTTTTTTTTTGAGTATGGATCCCAAACTACTTGAAAATTGTAGAATAGTGTTTATAGTGTTTGTATCTGGCTGTGGTAATCATATTACGGGTTGTCGGGAAGTGTAAAGTGGAGACTTCGTTACCCTACTTCAGAGGTCTCCACAAGTCCTACGGTAACCGACGAAGGCTCAACAATCATTCCAGGAGATAGCTGAAGGTATGTGCCATAAGCATATGTAATTTTATTATTCTAGGACTAATAACTGATTTTTGGCAAATATTTATTGAGAGTCTGTCGGAGCCCAAATAACCCCACGGCACACGCAAGTCATTGGTAAACAAGCCCGCGGTGTAGGGGTTAATGAACAATGCGCAAAATAAATGGCCAAGGAAAAGTGCTAGGGAACTTTCAAAGTTATGAGTGTACGGTTTCAGGTCGTAATATATTGTTTCATCACACACACACACACACACACACACACACACACACACACACACACGTCATATGGTGCAGCTAACCAAGAAGAAATAACAAGAGTGTGAAAAATGTTTTAATGGTTGTTGTGTAAGATATGGTCTGCGGTGATGAAAAGAGATTATGTATTCACCCGTGTTTGTTCGTGTGCAAGATAACCTCAAGCTCCCTTGGCCTGGTCTTAAATTAATAAATCATCTGACGTCACCTGGAACAAAATATCGTAGTAGAGTTGTTCTGATCATGAGAAGGTTCAGGCTCCGGTTCTTATGACTCCCTTTTGCCTTAACAAAATCGTCTGGTGTTAGCTGGAAAAGAATACTAGAACTGCTGCATTCATGAGACGGTTAGGTCACTAGTAGCAGCAATGACTCTCTCGCTCTTATAACTAACTCTGGGATGAGTATAGTTGTCTAGCATTAGCTGCAATTACATGTTAGAGTTGTCCCGACCATATGAGAGTTATATAACTGCCAGGCGTCTCGTAAATAATAGTTGCGATGATGTCTTTCTACTTTATTGTTTATTTATTTTTTCCAATTTTCTTTCTACCTCCGGATGATTTTAGTCTGCTTCAGAATGACCCCTTATGTTGAAGGTTTTACAAACAATAGGCCTATCCCAAAAATATACTCTCATTACAACATTTTTATTGATTTTAAGTTGTATTAGCTTCATTTTAGCCTTTTCGTTATATTTGCTCACAGATAAAAGAATTTACCTGCGTTTGTTGTTAAAGACTGCTGGAAAATTTGACATGATTGAAATCTATTGTTCCGTAACTTATCTGACGCCAGCAGAGATATTTTGAAGACAAAGTGGAGGGCAGAGAAAACGTGATGCACCTATCGCATTTAATCTGACACTCTTCTTTTGACTTCTGTTTCAGTGCATCCATTCAAACCGGGCATGCAACAAAGCTCTCTTGACGCACTTAGCAAAATCTTCTGTCCAACTTTCTACTGGAAAAGTTAACCGATATTTCTAGTCTTTCATTTACCTGCACAAGTGGTTCATCGACCCCGCGTGTAAAATAGCCCCACACAACATAACACACATTGAAGCACTGCACAACACATGCCACACTAAGACGCAGGCACAGTATCAACGGTGTCAGTACCCTATGGTATACAGCCCCACAGGTGCAGATACTCACCTGCTGTACACGGGTCAGTTTAGCCAGGCGGACCAAAGTTAGGCAACAGCAGTAACAGCAACAGTAACAACAAGTTCGTGGGATACAGTGGCCAAAATATTTCAGGCTACGTGTGTAAACTTGATGCACAAACACACTTCTGAAGTATCGTAGGTCAAATTCTCATTGTTCTGGTCGCCCTTGAGAACTTGCTCAGACAGGCAGACGTGGAAGTATATGCTCATCGGAGGCCTTCTCTTTTAAGCCTTCATTTCGGTTTTGAGCAACTTCAATACCAGTTTGATTTGCTCGCTTTCTTTACGATTGAACTTTTAATTGTACAGCGATACGGTATGCAGTTGAATTAGAGTAACTAACATTTCTCGTGGTGGTGGTGATGATGGTGCCCGTGTGGTGGTGGTGGTGGTGGTGATGGCGATGCTTGTGTGGTGGTGGTGGTGGTGGCGGCGGATGTCGTATGGCTGTGATGATGATGGTGACGATGGTAGTATGGTATGTAGTGGTGGTAGTGGTTGTGGTAAGGCCGTGATGATTTTAATAATGGTGCTGTAGGTTAGGGGTAATGATGATGGTGATGGTGGTGGTGGCGCAGTTGGTGAGGGTAATGATGATGGTGGTGGAGGTGACACTGGTGATAATAGTGTGGAAAGTCATACCGTGCCTGTAAGTGTAGCGTCAGTAGCACAGTGTACAGCAAAAAGTAAGAATACTACCCTTACTGCAGCTTAATGATAATAGACTAACGGCGCTGAAAGGAATAATAATAGTGATAATGAAAGAGGTGATACTGACGTTTGTTTATGATACCAGGGTCCATGTTCTTCAGGGCCAGTTGGTTCCAGTTTCTCTTAAATTATACTGTGTGTGTGTGTGTGTATATATATATATATATATATATATATATATATATATATATATATATATATATATATATATATATATATATATATATATATATATACACACTGTAGTTGTCTTAACTTTTCATTTTTTAAAACAACACTCGCATCAACATTCATACCACCACTCTCATACCACTTCTCACTCACACCAACACTCACTCACACAAACACTCTCACACCAACCATCACTCTCACACCAATATTTATACCATCACTTATATTAACACTTACCTACACCAACACTCTTATACCAACAATCACCCTCATACCAACACTCACTCTCACCATTACTCACTCTTGCAGATACTCTCATACCGACAATTACTCTCAACCCACACTCACACCACCACTCTCACACCGACACAGTCTTTTATGACACAAAGTCTTTTATGACAATACCACCACTCTCACATCAACACAACACTGATACCACCACTCTCACACCAATTCTTATACCACCACACTCACATCAGCACTTATACTATCACTCTCACATCAAAACTTATACCACCACTCTCACAACAACATTTACTCGTATACCACCACTTTCGCACCAACACTTATACCACCACTCTCACACCAACACTCACTCACACCAATATACTCATAATTGCACCAACAATTTCACACCTACACTCTCATATCAATACTCTCATACCAACACTAACTCTCACACAAGCACTCACCTAAACTCAAACACAAATACTCAAACTAACACCCTTTCTCGCATGAACAGTCTCACACCACCACTCTATCATCAACATTTACGCCACCACTGCCACACCAACTCGTCTACACTAACATTCACAACACTCACTTCCACACCAACACTATCTCACCAACACTCTCACACCAACATTCACTCCAGCATGTTACCACCAACACTTCCATCCAAACACTCTCACACTAACACTTTCGTACCAGCACTCCCTCTGACTCCAAAACTCTCACACCAACACTCACACCAATACTAACTCTCACAGGAGCAACCTCTCACTAACATTTCATAGCAATACTCATTCTCACACCAGCACTCTCAGACAAACACAACCGCACAAACATTCACACAAACAGTCACTCTCACACCAACAATCCCAACAGTGTTGGGAGTAGGCTGTAGCACCGGTCGAGCAGGGCGGAACTCCCAAGGAGGATGGAAAGCTGATGACAGGGAGAGCTGAAGCTCCCGTTTCATCAGCCCTCAGGACTAGCTCTTGACCATCCCCCTTTGATGAACTTTTTCAAGTGTTTCAATAACAGAGAGAAGGCCAGCATGCCCTCCAATACAGATTCCTCTTGCTGTCAACACCAAACGACATGCACATTACACACCACACATCCAATTCATACAAAATTTCGTCTCATGATCAAGTCCCGGAGCCCCCAGCGGGAGAGACCATAAATGCCCCCAACATCCGCCCCTCACCCGGTGATGACCCAGCAAGATGCCTGGAACTACTGTCTGACGAACTTTATTTATGCAACATTCGCGGCCTTTCCTCTAACTTTCTCTCTGTTGAGCACCACCTCTCCTTCTCTAAACTTCACCTTCTCTTCCCAACAGAGACTCAGTTGTCTGAGGTGACAGATAACAAACCCTTCTCTGTATCCTTCTACGTATTCTATCCTCAGCTCAAAGCCAAAGGTGACTGTGTATATGTATGCAACGACGTATCTTGCTCTCATGTTCGTGAGCTTGAATCTTCTGAATTCTGTATTCTCTGGCTTCGGCAATTCTCTGACTAAATATATCTATGTTGTTTACTTATCCCCTGATTCTAATGACTATGAAAAATTCTTCAACCATCTTCTAAGATGGGACATATCCTATCCATTTCTCCATTCTCTGAAATCTCCGTTCTCGGAGAATTCAATGTTAACCACCACCTTTAAGTTCTCTCCTTTTACTGATCCACCTGGTGAACAAGCCTACATCTTTTCTGTTTTTAATGACCTAGAGCAGCTTGTACAGCATCTTACCCATCATCCCTGACAGCCATGGAGAGAGAATTCCAACCTATTTGACCTTCTGATTACACTGTTAATCTTTCCTCTTCATTGTGCTCCTCCGATCACAGCCTTATCACGTTAACCTCTCCTATTGCTCTAGTAAGGCCTGTGGATCCTCCAAAGAAGCAGCGGCTGTGGCACTTTGGAGCTACTGACTGGGAGACTCTCAGGCAGTACTTCTTTGATTTTCCCTGGAATGATAATTCTTACCATGACCGGGAGCCATCTGAGTGTGCCTTGCGCATTACGGAGGTTATTCTCTCGGGCACAGAAGCATACATCCCTTTCTCGGATCCTTTGATTAAATAAAAAAAAAAAAATTGGTTTAATCACGCTTGTTCTAATGCTGTTCACAACTAGGAATAGGCCTACAAAAGACTGGAACCAGCCCACTCCTGAACCTTATCATTCTCTGTTCCTGGCTGGCATATGCCAAGTCTATTTTTCTCTCTGCTAAAAAGAACTTTATTTGTACTAAATGCTCTGAACTCTCCAACTCGAATTCTTCCCCCTCCTTCTGGTACTTTGCCAAAAACCTTTCTCATAACTTTGCCTTATCATCCTTCCCTCCTCTTTTCCAATCTAATGTCTGTGTAGCTATTTTTCCTACAAACAAACAAGAACTCTTCACTCAAGAGTTTCTCCTCCAATTCCACCTTAGATGATTCTGGTGCTGTTCCTCCATCTCGTCCCCCCTCTGAGTTCCTCATGGCTGATAATAAAATTTCTTCAGTTGATGTACTTTCTGCCATCACTGGCCTCAATACTAACAAGGCATATGAGCCTGATGGGGTCCCTTCTGTTGTCTTTTAGACTTGTGCTTCTGTCCTTACACCCTGCCTAGGCAAACTCTTTCGCCTTTATCTGTCACCTTGAACTTTTCCTTCTTGTTGGAAGTTTGCATTCATTCAGCGTATCCCAAAGAAGGGTGGCCATTCCCAGCCCTCTAACTATCTCCGAATTGCTTTAACATTCTGTGTCTCGAAAGTTTTCGAGTCTGTTCTTAACAAAAAAAATTAAAGCATCTCTCCTGTCACAACCTTCATTCTGATCGTGAGTACGGGTTCTGCCAGGGACACTCCACTGGCGATCTTCTCACCTACCTTTCAGACTCCTGATCTTCGTCATTTCAGGACTTTGGAGTAAGCTTTGCCATTGCACTTGACATTTCAAAGGCTTTCAGTCGAGTCTAGCACAAGTCTATACTTTCCAAACTGCCCTCTTCCGGTTTCTATCCTTCTATCTGTGCTATCATCTCTAGCTTCCTTCTGGGCGTTCTATAGTTGCTGTTGTAGACGGTCACCGTTCTTCTCCTAGAACTGTCAACAGTGGTGTTCCTCAAGGCTCTATCCTGTCACTAACTCTCTTCCTTTTATTCATCAATGACCTTCTAAGCTGTATATCTAACCCTGTCCACTCATATGTTGATGACTCCACCCTTCACCTTTCCATTCGCATCCCGCGGCGTCCATCTCAGCAGTTACTTCAACAAACAAGGAATGAGGCTATGGCACACCTAATGTCTGACTTGGTTCTTATTTCTGACTAGGGTAAAAATAATCTTGTTTTTAATGCATCAAAAACTTAGTTCTTACACCTATCAACCCAACAAAATCTTCCACAGGAGTACCCACTAATGTTTAATAATATCCATCTCAATCCTGCATCATCTTTAAACATACTTGGGGATTGATTCTCTCGGGATTTATCTTCGAAAGATCATATCACATTTCTTGTGAAATCTGCTTCCAAGAGATTAGGTATCCTAAGCAAGCTCTACCTTTTTTACCCGTGCACAGTTGTTGACTTTATACACGGCTTTTATTCGCCCCTGTGTAGCGTACAAGTCCCATGTGTAAGGAGGCTCCCCACATACAGCTCTTCTCAACAAGGTGGAGTAAAAGACTTTTCCTGTCATTAACTCTCCTTCTCTTACTGGCTCCCTTCAACCTCTGTCTCTTTGCCGCACTGTTTCATCTTTATCTCCTTTCTGTCGCTGCTTCAATGGTCACATCTTCTCTGAATTGTCTGCATGCATCCCTCCACCACTACGGCGGACCTGTAGCACCCGACTGGCAACAAATTCTCATCCCTTTTCTGTTCAGTTCTCTAATGCAAGAGTTAACCGTTACTCACATTCCTTCATGTATGCAACAGGTCAGCTCTGGAACTGCCTCTGTCTGTATTTCCTGCTTTCTATGATCTCCAGTCTTTCAAACACAGTGTGTCCAGGCATCTCGAAATGAACGAATCTTGAACTTGGCTTTTTTGTATTGTTGTTCTTTTTTCTTGGCAGGAACGGTTTGCGGGCTCCTGGCCTTTGGTTCCTTCTTCCTTGCATTAAAAAAAATCTCAAGCCAACACACTCACTTAAAACTCTCGTACCAGCTCTCTCACATCAACAGTCTCACATCAACACTCACTCTCACACCAACATGTTCACCCCAAAGCTCTCACACCAACACTCAAACCAATATTCACTCTCACACCAACAGTTTCACGCCAACACTCTCACAACACTCACACTCACACCAACACCAACACTTACTCTCACACCAACACTCACACTAATATTCACGACAACAGTCTCACATCAGCACTCTAACGCCACTGCTTTCACATCACCTTTCTGTCACCATTTCACACACCAACTCTCACAATAACGTTCATTCCATGATTACACCTAGACTACCACACAGCATTATCACACCAACATACAATAACATTCACACCAACACGCTTATGCCAGTACGCTCACACTAACATACTGAAAGCAACACACTCCAAAACTCTCACACCAGCACTCCCATACAAACGCTGTCACACCAACATGCACTAACCACTCATACCAACACCATACCACTATCACTCACACCAACACTCACTCAGTAATCTTGCATCACGCACGCATTAACACTCTTAACACGAGAACTCTCAACACAACACTCTCCAGCACTCAGAACTCTCACACCATCAGTTTCCCCCCTCCCCCTCACACACACAAACTCACTCAAACATTCTCACGTCAACACTCGCACCAACATTCACTCAAATAATTTTTCATCACTCCTGCATCTACACTCTTAACACCAACACTGTCAGTGTCAACAAAACACAAAACACATTTCAGCACTCATAACTCTTACACCGTCACTCACACACAACAAAAAAATCCCACTAACACTTTCCCGCCAACACTCACACCAACAGTAACTTTCATAAAAAATCACACCAGCGCTCACGCCAACATACTCCAACACAAACTTTTACACTAAGATTCTTACACCAGCACTCACACCTACACACTGTCATGCCAAGTCTCACACCAGTTCTCACACCAATACTCACTCTCACACCATCACTCTCTCACCAACATTCACACTAACACACTCACATTAACAGACACCAACACTCACACTCACATTCACACCAACATTCTCACTCCAGCATTCACGTTAACATTCCCACACGACACCCATACTCACTCTCTCACCAGTACTATCATACCAACAGGCATTATCACTCTTAAACCATCTATCCCTGTCACTTACGTAGTCTCGCCTTTCTCACTCTCTCACACTTCTTCACGCCATTGCTGTTAATCCCGCTTATGCACTCATACCAAGACTCCCTCTGTTATTATAGGTAATTCAATCTACTTTTTCATTTCTTACACATTCTCTCACCCTCTCATCCCCGCCCAATCTCATTCACTTTCAGCCTTCCTCACGCTCGCATAGGCCTACTCTCTTTCGCTCGTGCACAGTGTCTCATGCACTCTCACTTTCACTCACACACAAACTTTCACCCACGACTTGTCTCACAAGTTTCATTATACTCTCTCTCTCTCTCTCTCTCTCTCTCTCTCTCTCTCTCTCTCGTACCTATTCTGCTTTCAAACTACATCCAAATTTATTCATCCTGTGATTCCATTTGTTATCCAACCTCTCGCTTTCCAAATCCTCTTCTGTTGCTTCCTGATCCATCACCGTATCAAATCCCAGTTCTTTCCTCCAACCCCTGTCTTCCCACGACTTCCATTTTTATCATTCTCTGTGTCCATCAACCTTAGTTCCTATGCATTTTCCACCCGCCCTCCTCCTCTTCCATTTTATTCATACGCTGTGGACATCATCCTGTCCATTGTCCTATCCGTCTCCTATCTTCGCAAAGCTTTCTCTGTTCCTTTGTCATCCTTCGCTGCAACAACCCATTTCATACTTTACCAAGAGAAATATGACTTTTATCCATAAAGTTCCTCCATTTTCATCCACACCTATCCCTGCATAGCCACTTCCATCTTTCCTACTCCTTTTCAACAAAACTTCTTCCATCTTGATCTGCCTCCCTATCCATTCTCCTGTCCATCAACCCATCCATGGTCCAAATCCTTTTATCCATCTCCTATCCTCGTAAAGCCACCTCCATTTCATATTGTATCAATTTATCTCTCGGGCCGCATGGAGAAATATGACTCCCTCTATTCTCCTCCATTTCTTTTTAGCTGTCTTTATGCGTCGTCGTATTCCCTGTCGTTATTCATCATCTACTTATCCATTCCCACCCAGCATCTTATGCAGTTTCTGTGCTACCGAAGCTTCCTCTGACTTTCGTCACTCACTTCACTGATCCATCTTACAAAAAAAAAAAAAAAAAAAATCGTTAAATTTGGCTCATCAATCCTCATCATTTACTTTTCATCCGACTTCATCCTCCTCTCTATCATTCTTATCATTATCCTTCTTTATAGCAACTCCATAACTCTCCATACCTTTCACCCTCAACTTACTCTCCATCTTTTATCTTTTTTCCTCTGTCACCCGGCCTCTTCCGTCAGTCCTATCTTTTTCCTCAGTCCAGCCTCGTGTCCATCGATCTCCCCATCTTCCTATCAATCTTCGTATCCTTGCAAAAGCCTCCTCTATCCCTCACCCATCACTGCATTGATCCGACTCACAATCCGCCTAGAGATATTCGACTCTGTCCAGAAATGTCTTCAACCTTTACCCATCCCTCTAGGTATTAGTCTCCTCATCCTCTTAATTATTTATTCCCCAAAGATTTCTCATTCATCCTAATTTTATCCCTATGCCTCCTTTTTACGTCAACTTATTCATTTTCCTATTTCTGTTGTCCACTACCCTATGTATCCTCCTGTCCCTCTCATCCATCAACCTATACATCAGCCTATACATCTTCTTATCAGTCCTATCCACTGGCCTGTATATCCTCCTGTTTCTCTTATTCAACTCCAAGCTCATCCTCCTGTTCTTCCTATCTGCCAGACAACTCATCTTTCAATCACCCTTGGCTACAAACTATTTATGCTTCTGTTCCTCTTATCCATCAACCTATCCATTATCCTAGTCCTGTTATCCATCAGACCATCCATGCTCCTCGCCTCCTTATTCATTCACCTATCCTTTTCGAAAACCTCTTACCCACCAACACATTTACCTCCTTGTTCTTCATATTCATCAACTTATTAATCCTCCTGTTCCTCTTATCCATAGTCGTAACCATGCTCCTATTCCCCATATCTATAAACCCATCTATCCTATTATTATTCTTTTTCATCGTCACAGTCCTCGTAAACATCAACATATCCATCATTTTAGCGAGCGTAACCTTCAACATATCCATCCTGCTATTATTACTGTATATTCCATTAGATAACCCAGCCTCGCACCCATTTTCTCTCCTCGCAAAGCCTTCCTCCTGCCTGCATCCTTCACTGCACCGATCCATCTCGTGGGCCGCCTCCAGAAATATGACTCCTATATCCATAAACTTCCTCATGCGGCTATGAATAAATTCTATCTGAACGCCAGAGATCAGCCGGCTCGTCAAAACTTACGTCTCTGCTTGTCGATAATTACGTTATGGCTCATCACAAGTTACAGTACCGGTACGGATACGTCTTAAGTCATCGGATATTACATCTCTGGTCGTCGGAAGTTTCTTTCTCAGCTCGTCAAAATTTCGTCGATGCCTAATAAAAGTAACGTCTAGTTCGTCGCAAGTTACGTTACTGCTCATCGGAAATTACATCTCTGTTAATAGAAAACTACGTCTCTTCGCGTCCAAAGTTACTTTTCTGCTCGTCGGAAAAGTTAGGTGTCTGCTCGTCGAATGTTATGTCTCTGCTCATCAGAAAGAAAGAAAAAAGTCTCTGATCGTTGAAAGTTACGTCCTTGTTCATAGAAAAAGTTACACTTCTGGTCTTTCAAAGCTTAGTTTTTCTCGTCTTGGCTCGTCTCAGTCCTTCCCAATCTCCTTCACCTCTGCCAGATTTGGATGGATTTAGTTGAGTTGAGACTGACTAAATATGAAAGTGTGAGTGCTTGTTTATTCAAGTGATACTGTATTATTTTTACTTGCGTGTTTTAAATTTTACTCAACTGAGAAAGATATCTACAAAAAGCGTGCGTCGGTTAGGCTTAATTGTGATTGTTCAGGTGATGCCCTAGAATTAAAATTTAGTTATTTCTGAGGTGACGGAATGTGAGTGTTGCATTACTCAAGTTGTGACAGTGAGAGTGTCGGAATACTCAAGTGATGTGACAGTATGAATATCAAATTCTTAGGTAAACTGAAAGTATGATTGTTGGACTGTTCATGTGAAGTTACAAGTGTGAGAATGTTGGATTAATACACAACTTCCAAGTATGAATGTTGGACTGTTTAAGTGAAACGACAAATATGAGTGTTTACTTCTTCAAATGAAGTAAAATTATGAATGCTGGGGCATTCAAATGAAATAACAAGGTGCGAATGTCAGGCTATTCTTTGATGTAAATGTGAAAGGGCAAATGTGAGGGTGATGGAGTATTCAACTGAAAATGTTAGTTTCTCTAGGGTTCTTGTTTGGCTTTATTCTTGTATATTGTTGTACTGCATTTTTTAGTCGTCACAAAACTTATATCACTGTATTGCAGTATTTGGATAGTTATTTAACTTTTGTTCCTCTTTTACTGTTGTCCTTTTTTTTTTTTCGCTATTCTTTCGTGATTCCATGTATTGTTGTTATTCTGTACATATTTTGTTTCAGCAATGGCAAGTGAAATTTTAACACTCAGGCTTCTATGACACATTAGCAGTGTGATAAAATCGTAAGGCTTTAGTTGGAATTGAACACTACAAATGCCCCGAGCATGAAAAAGCTAATGGTGCCTTTAGTTACAATCAGGCTCCTCAGAGTCGCCCTCAGCAAAATCAAATCTTTGCTAGAAACGAATACAAATGTTCCCACCAGGAGAGAATACTGAATGATAATGCTGAGGTTATTATCCATGAACTGAATGATACGGGTGTTGTTGTTGTTGTTGTTGTTGTTGTTGATGATGATGACGGTGGTGGTGGTGGCGGTGATTTGCTCTGTGATTTCATTTCTTCAGTGTAATACAATTACACTTCTGGAGACTGAATCCCATTTAATCCTAATTATTTTCACAAAGGATTTCGTAATGAATGGGTTAATGACGTCTACATCCAACCGCTCCAAGTCAGCGAGTCACCCGAAATCAACAAGAAACTAAATGAAATATAATTCAAATAATGATAAAAGAAAAGTGGATTCCTGGCAGAAAGGAGGTTAGCATAATATTACTGTCGTTTTAACTTTCCATTACTGTAACTGCTTTGCTGTTTTGGTTTTGTGTTTCTTTTTTATACGGAATTTGTTTTGTGTTGGCATATAGGTATTTGGTTTTAGATTATAGTTTCATTCTTGAGTTGGATCATTCTACCGATGTTTTTTGCTTTCCTTGACGAGTTTGTGTGTGTGTGTGTGTGTGTGTGTGTGTGTGTGTGTGTGTGTGTGTGTGTGTGTGTGTGTGTGTGTGTGTGTGCGGTTGTCTTTCTCTGTAATGTTTTGCTTTACTAGGACGTCTTACTTTCTCTTCCGTTTTTCTCCCGATTATACTCGTATGTCATACTATCTTTTTTTTAATCTCTCTCTCTCTCTCTCTCTCTCTCTCACACACACACACACACACACACACACACACACACACACACACACACACACACACACACACACAAGCTTATCTCTCAACAGGTGGATGAACAGCAATAACAGTATCTAGATCTGTCAGCCCCAGGCTATAAAGGTTAGAGAGAGACCGTATTCAACCACCCCTATTCGCCTATCTCTCTCTCTCTCTCTCTCTCTCTCTCTCTCACACACACACACACACACACACACACACACACACACTACCCCAGCCTATCTTTCTGAATCTATATGAATCTGTGTGTGTGTGTGTGTGTGTGTGTGTGTGTGTGTGTGTGTGTGTGTGTGTGTGTGTGTGTGTGTGTGTGTGTATCAACCACCTACACACACTACACTAGTTATTCAACATCTTAGCTAGTTTTTCTATCTATCTGTGTCTGTACTTTTATCTATCTCTCTGTCTGTCTGTTTGTCTGTATATACTAGTCAGCCACCAAATTCTGAAGGTGAGAGAAGAAAGCTGTAGTTTTTTTTTTTTTAAACAGAACAGAGGAAGGAAAAATAAATGATTAAAAAAAATCGATTCACCAGATTTCTGGTGTCCTCCATCCATAAAAAATCTTTAACAGCTGGGCTTGAACAGCTGTTGGTCGAAGTTTAAGGGGAAACAACTCTGGGGATGCGAGTTCCAAAGAGATGCAGTTCGGGGAATACTAGTAAAAGACTCCTGATAGGCGGAAGTTCTGCAACATGGCAGTGTGACATTCCAGCCATGAATGTTACCAGATGTCCGTGTAGCACAGGTGAAGGCATGGCGAAGTGGAACAATGGATGCAACATTGTCAAGGGAGGCAGTATTCCTTCTAACTCGTAAGGGTGGTAATTTATTTGTAATAGCAGGGATTTTAATAAATCTAACACCACTGTTCTGAATTTTGTCTAGTTCCTTTAGTGCAACCTTCCCAAATCGACTCCACAAGGGTTAGCAATATTCCAGCTGAAAGCTCACACGACTCTTATAATCTATAGCCAACTGCTCGTCAGTGAATAAACTACGAACTCTGTACAGTAATCCAAGTTTCTTTGAGGCTGTTTTAGCATGTAATCTGACATGAGAGGTCCAGATGAGGTCACTTATGTAAAACGCAGAGAATTTCAATACCTTTGGAGACAGGAATATTTGTAGCACTGAAGGTAATATAGGAATCTTGCTATATCTGTCAATTAACAAATTGTATGTATATTTGTTTTTTCTAGAATAAAATAAGACAAAGTTATTTTATCTACATTCAGTGATCATAGATAAGTATTGATTTATGGCGATGGCTGTACTGAGTAGTGAGTTAGGGATGTTAAACTTTGTGAATGGGTGTTTAAGTGTGAATGATCTGTGAAGTGTTGAATCATCTGCATATGAATGAGTGGGACTATGGACGACAAGCATTAGGACTAGGGTTGGAGCCAGAACTGATTCTTGTGGCACGCCTGCGTTAATTGAGTGGAAATTGGAATATAAAGCATCTACTTTTACTCTTGTCTTTATGTCGCTGAGATATGAGGAAATCGAAGGAACAAAAGACGCTAGTCTATAGCAAGGGATTTTGGATAGCAGGGAACGGTGCCATACTCTGCCAAAAGCTTTTGAAATATCGAGGGCTACTGCATGAGTTTCTCCACATTGGTCAATTGATTGGTTGATGGTGTGAATCAGTAGATATAGTATATCAATGATGGATCTTTCGTGGTGAAAACCATACTGTTTACCACTAAATAAGTTACTGGATGCAGGATGTTTAATTATGTGTTTATTCATTACGATTTCAAACACTTTACAAAGAGATGTGACAGCTATTGGTCTGCAATCAGAGTGGTCAGAGAAATTTTCTTTCCTCGGAATTGGGTGAATATTGGCTTCTTTCCAAGAATTAGGGAATGAAGAAGTGCGTATGCATAGTCTGAATAATTTGGCAAGAACAGAGGCATGTTCTGGGGAGCACTTTTTCAAAACAGTTGGAGGCATATCATCTGGGCCACGAACAATCCCTAAGCACGTTCAGCAGAGAGACGCCTATTTCAGTTTATTCTTGTTACATAATTTAGGTCGTCAATATACCGTAAAGTAGAGAAATGATAGTCTCATTCACCCTTCATATCTCTTCAGTCACGTAGTTTTTTTTTTTTTTTTCATTCATTCACTTTCCTATATTAGCCATCTATCAATTCATCATCCATTTACTCATCCAGTCATTCATTCATTCATCAGCGTCCATCTATTCATTTCTTTATCCAGTCGTTTATTGCCATCTGTATTCTATCAGTCACTCTTTCTTTCATTTCTTATCGTTCTTTATCCATTCATTTATGCATTCTTATCCTTCATTCATTCAGATGGATATCCGTTCGCTCATTTATTCATTTACTTATTCCTGTTTTATTCTATTCATAATGATTCATCTGTTGATACACTGATTAGTTGACTCATTTATTCATTCATGGAATCCATCCATTCATTCATTCAGTCATTTACTATCCTCTAAAATCCATTCATTCATCCTCTCATCGTCCTTCACTCATTAATCCATTCATTCATCCATCCATTTTCATCTATTAAATGCTCCATGCATCTATTTATTCATTGTCATCTATCTGGTTTATTCATTCCTCGTCTTTCATCCATTCCTTTATCTATCCATTTTTAATAAACCCATTCTTCCATTCATTCATTTATTCACTCATTCACTTATTCTTTCATAACTCCATTAATCCTCCTACTGATCCACTCATTCATCCTTCTCCTTAAATTCATCCATTCACTAATCATTGTCCATCAATTAATTTATTCATTCGTCATCCTTGAGCCATTCATTCATTCATTGTATTTATTCAGGTTGCAATGCTCACTAGACCATTCATCCATCGTCTGATTCATTCTTTCATTTATGCACTAGGTACTGCTCACATCCCTACTTACTCCTTTGCTCATTCGGTCATGTGGTGGTTAATGCTGTATCTCTCACATTCACAATTATTCATTCATTTACGTTACTTTTCTTTCATTCATTCATTCCGTATTGCTAGCATTTCCACTTACTACTCTGGGTTTCATTCATTCCTTTTTTACAACCCATTCATTCATTCACTTCGCATGATTCATTTCACCATTCATCCATTCAATCGTGTATTAATTAATTTAGTATTGCTCTTTTCCCAGCTAATTCATTCATTCATTCATTCATTCATTTTCATCAGGTAACTGCAATATTCATTTTCGTCCCTCATCGTGTCGGCAGAGCAACTCTACATACGTTTGAAGTTAACGCTCTCTCTCTCTCTCTCTCTCTCTCTCTCTCTCTATTCACGAAACTCCACGGAAATGCCCTGCCATATTTTCCGGCGAATGCGATAAACAACACGAAGGGAACAGTTATTATGGATCAAAACACGCCTTCAGAAAATTTCAATCGACATGAAATTGACACTGGCCCATCTGGGACCCAGTTTCAATCATTCTGTCAGGTTTCGTGAAAATCCTATTTCCACATTTGGTTGTACACACACACACACACACACACACACACACACACACACTCCCAGGGCAACAGCATATTAAGTACGATGACAGAATAACATTAAGAGGAGCGAATGTGGCTTTGATGTGGGAGTGGAAGATAATGAGGATTTGAGAGATCTAATTATTATTGCAGGTTATTACTAGGTTATAATGAGAGAGAGAGAGAGAGAGAGAGAGAGAGAGAGAGAGAGAGAGAGAGAGAGAAACTGGAAGTGTACAGTCAGGGAGTCAGTGAAAAATAAACGGTGTGCATGACAAAAATGGAGTGGGGGAAAGAAGTTGAGTGTGTTAGAGAGACTGCCACTTGGGAGAACAGAACCAGGGACAATACAGACAGTTCTCTTTTGGTCGTCCTTTTGACTCTCTCTCTCTCTCTCTCTCTCTCTCTCTCTCTCTCTCTCTCTCATTATACCCTAGTAATGACCTGCAATAATAATTTAATCTCCCAAAACCTCTTTAATTACCTTCCACTCCCACATGAAAGCCACATTCGCTCATATCAGTAAAGAGAGTTAATTATCGCCCACCTAGAGAAATGATAATGTAATTGCCTAAGTGTGTGTGTGTGTGTGTGTGTGTGTGTGTGTGTGTGTGTGTGTGTGTGTGTGTGTGTGTGTTTATCACAATATCTCTAAATCAAGGGGACAAATTGTACCCAAACATTGTGGGCAGTATCCCGGGACATGTGGCTTATTTGTTAACAATTCTGGCGAAGCTGGGATAATATGCCTCCTATTGCCAGAGGATATTGCAAGAAAAAAACTTTTCTTTTAGCTTGCCTCTTTTCACCATTTCTATCGTACTCTCAACGATGAGAACAGCTATTTAAAGGGTAACTATTTGAAATTCTTCAAAGGCCTCTCATGCTCGGTGACCTTCACCAGCATAATACCCCTGACTTCAGGCATTAGATTGCTAGCATGATATTTAACTTAGGAGCAGACAGCGAAATCCGAACACATTTCTTTTTTTTCGATTTTGGCGAAGCTGCCATGATATGCCATCTATTACCAAAGGATTACCTATCAAGTTTTTAAGTGATGGGGGCGATGTGTATTCGGGGCCATTTTTTTTTTTTTCATTTAGATTGTTCTTACATCATTTACTACAGAACCGCTTGACTGGATTCTTAGTAGAAGTCCTAAGCAACTCAACAACAATGAGAGAGTTAATGTTAAAAGGTTTATATTTGGGTATTAATTTTCTTAACCCTTTTGGATAGTAGCATGCCATTCAATCGTCTCCCACTTTCGTACTTTATCTTTCATTAAATCTGGATTCTGCCTCTCCCCATGCTTTGCTGGAATAAAGGTCGGGAAGGTGATGATGTTGATGATGATTGATTATTTGATTTTTTTTAAGCACTTCACAACTCTCAGGCGATAATCTGAATCAAATGTACAAGTTCTTCCACACCACCGTTAGCATTTTGGTTTGAGGCACTATCAGTTGTCATACGTATTTAAATCTGTCTGCAAGAATTTCTCTTGGGTGAGCGAAATCGCATGGCGTAAATTGCGTGGGCCTAATCTCGACAAAGTACCATATCCAAAGGTTTCCATGACAGACAAAGAGTAAAGACTGTTTTTAACAGAGAACCATCGTCGAGTTTTAATGAAAATGTTATACACACCAAGCGTTATCACCATTTTCACTGCTATGATTACTCTCAGCTGGACGAAACCATTCGGTTTTAATCTCAGAATAATAGTCAACAACTTCCTTGATAATGGCTCATTTTGTGCTTTATTCTTGCTTTTACCAAACGATCACAATCAGCTTAGGAAAGGCCTTTGATTGTGAAGGACTTATAAAAGGCTATATCCCTTTCCTCTAATAAAAAAAAAAAAGTCCACCCAAGGATGAATAAAACTGTCTAGTTAGAGCAAAAATAAACCATAAAAGATGTCATCATTTTGAATCAGTAGATATTTTATTGAAAGTCTGCGTAACACTTTTACCCGGCAGTATCTCTCTTTGTTGAGTAAAATTTTCTGGTGTGGCTGTCCCACCGCAGAGAAATCGTGAAGTTTTGCTTGATCATCAACCCCTATGGACAAAGCTGGCACCACAAGATAACAGACAAAAATGGTGGAGTTACGAGGATGAGAGGGTGACACTGAGCTCAGTTTTACCATTAAAAGATGGTGGTGATGCACCAGGTGGAGAGAGAGAGAGAGAGAGAGAGAGAGAGAGAGAGAGAGAGTCCGGTAGAGCTATAGGGAATGTAGAGGGGTAGACTGCAGTAAATCTTTCTGATATATGAGTCACATTACATAATCTATTTGTGTGCAAGTGTCCCATATGTCCACGCCATTTTTCAGCTTTGTTTGTACGTATGGTAATGTGCACCACTATTGTTTTGCCTGTATTTTGCGTAATATGTGGAAACATGAGGGAGGGAAGCTTTGAGTGTTGGAACAGAAGTAGAGTGAGATTTGTGACATTACGTTTGTGTCGTAATTTTTGGTGGTTTGTCCTTTATTTGTACATGTTTATCCTTTATATAACTAACGAAAGAGCACATGAGGGAGGATGGCTTAGGCTGGGTAGAGGGAATGGAAGTTAGTAAGGACGGGAACAGTTAGATAAGGGAAAAATATCTAATAGCGACTTTGTCTCTCTCGCTGACGATTTCAGGATGAATGGTGCTTCACTTGAGCATACTGAAACGACTTTAGCGAAACCACATCACGCTACATCATTCCACACATACCCCATCATGCACACCACACCGAAGATAATAAGCAAAGAATCTTGAAGCTCCTCCATAATCAAGTACTTTTGCGCCTGTTATTAATGTATCGCACCTTCGTATGCTTATACTGTATAATGCAAATGTAGATGACATTACTCCCCACCTTCTGCTTTATACCTTATCACTGTGTCTTAAACTTCCTATATCACCCCTTCCCGCCACTCTAACCCTCTCTGTCTCATCAGCCGTCCACTGTAGCCTATCCTTTTATATCGGACTTGTACTTATTTTCGCCAATTTACACACACACACACACACACACACACACACACACACACACACACACACACACACACACACACACACACGGGTGTAATTTTGGCCTTTCCTGGTGATCTTGAATTTTGACTGACATTTCTCACTATTACTGTCTTACTGTCAAGCCTTCAGACAAGCTTGGTCCGTCGCAAACAAAAACTTTAAGTTGATTTCGCTGGGCAACAGTTTTACCTACCTTTGATCTGTTGTTACCAGAACAACAGGTTTTCTCACTGACTGACTCTTAACACGTCCAAGAAGATAGTGAAAAGCAGATGAAAGCTTCATAATTTTGTTCACACACACACACACACACACACACACACACACACACACACACACACACACACACACACACACACACACACACACACACACACACACACACACACACACACACACACACACGCCGACAATTACAATATACCCGCTAATGCTTTGCAATGTCCAGTGTAAAAATAATTAGGAAACCCTTGAAAGGAAAGAATGAGAGAGAGAGAGAGAGAGAGAGAGAGAGAGAGAGAGTGGAGGGAGGCTAACGAGAAAGTGATGAGACGGAAGGAAGCACTGAACGTGAGAGATGAACGAAAACAAGAGAAAAAGCCTCAGAGAGAGAGAGAGAGAGAGAGAGAGAAAGAGATGCGGAGAAAACATGTGATAAGAGAAGAGATTAGAGGAGAAAAGATGGGAGGGAGAAGACAAATGAAGGGAGCCAGGAAACAAGAAACACAGAGCAATGATAGGGAGAGGAGAGGGAAAGGGAGAAGTCAAAGGGAGAGAAGGTGAGAAGAAAGAGGAGAGAAAAGAGAGAGGAGAGGAGAAAAGAGGCGTGGAGATGGTTGGAAGAAAGGAAAGAGGGAAAGTGAAAGGAAAAAAGGGAAATGAGGGGAAATAGGAAGCTACTTGAGAGTAGAGAAAAAAAAAAGAATGAGTGAAGGGAAAGGAGAGGGGAGATGAGAAGGAAGGAGAAAGAGGAGGGGAAGGGAGAGGAAAGAAGAGACGAAAGGGTAAAGGGGAGAGATTTGGAGAGAAGAGAAAAGAAAGAGGAAAGGGGATGGGATATGAGAGGGAAAAAGAGAAGAATTGGGAGAGGGAAAGGGAAGGAGGAGGAGAGAAAAGAAGAATGGGAGAAGGGAGGGAAAGTGAGAGGTGAGAAGAGGAATAGCGATGTGGAGAAAGGAAAGGATGAGAGAGAGAGAGAGAGAGAGAGAGAGAGAGAGAGAGAGAGAGAGAGAGAGGAAAAGAAAGGAGAGGCGAGACGAGACGATATAATGAGAAAACAAGAGCGACGAGGTGCAGAAAATCCTGTCATGACACATTAAAGTAACAATGAAATGTTAAAACGGCAAGGAGGCAAATGGAGCAACATAAAGCGAGCCATGACGAAAGATACCGTGGATTAAGAAAGAGAAAAAATTGCGCGAGAGAGAAAATGTGAGAGAGCAAGACAGGGTAAGGAACAGGGTGAATGTATGTGTGTGTGTGTGTGTGTGTGTGTGTGTGTGTGTGTGTGTGTGTGTGTGTGTGTGTGTGTGTGTGTGTGTGTGTGTGTGTGTGAGAGAGAGAGAGAGAGAGAGAGAGAGAGAGAGAGTTGTCAAAATAATGCCAATTAATGATTATGGCAATTTTCTTCAGAAAGGCCTAGATATTTCGTTGAGTCTTGGAATTTCGACGGCGAGGGAGCTGGGGCTTTGGAAATAACTGAACAATCTAATGATAATTCGAATTTGTTGCTTCTGTTTTTGTTCCAGCGAGCAAGCGAAAGAACCGAGTATGTACTGTACACCCACGCACAAAGCTTACTCCCCAGGCCAGCCGGTGGATGGGAATGTTAACTGAGGACAGTCTCTAATAGTGCAGTTTTATGGACGTAGTAAACCTACAGGTATAGGCCTCTTTTAACTCTTAAGACAAATTAATATAACCGATGAACTAGACATTCTGAAAATTCATTTTTTTTTTCCTCGATACCAAAAACATTATGAAAACTGTCATAGTACTAAACTTACCGACGTTAGAATTTTCTAGTGATGTTCAGTTGATTGGCCATCCTTAAAAACACAGGATTTGCCACTTCAGTGATAAAAAAATGGTTCAGAAATAGCGACTTGAAAGTCGCGACGTGCTTATTAACTTTTTACTGAAAGCAATCAACTAAACGAAAATCACTTCACCCAACGCAAAATATGAAGCGTCAATGGATAGTTGCATTGCTGAGCAACTTCGGTCTAGATCACCAGACCCATCAACCGCCCGTAAGAAACCGCTCCTGTAGGACTGTCTTGTGCAGTGTAGTGAGCTGGTGCCTCCCTGTAGTAGACAGCGCCTCAAGAAAGCGAGAGACGAGAAGAATGTGCAGGTTTGGTTCCCGGATCGAAGCCACATTTGTGCCTCTCCTTCCAGTTAACAGAGGCATCATAGCGGGCTCCACATCATCCCGTTATCTGGTTATATGGTTACAACCCAACGTTATAAGTGGTTTCCTGCGTTATGGTTTCCTGGGTTACAAGAAACTATAAGACTATCAATCAGTGTAGAGCCACCTGAAGTGGAAAGAAGAGTAATAAAACGTGACAGAGTGGGTGGGAGAAAAATGATGATGATGAGATGATACAGAATCGATATTTGGTGTTTTCCTTGCTGGTATATCAAACTCACACCTTTGTGATGATGACAACAGCGATGATGATGAAAATGTTGATGATGGTGGAGGTAGCGATGATAATGACAACGATGACGATTATGGTGATAAAGATGAAAATGATAATTTATGATAAAGACGACGACGATGATGATGATGATAAGGAGGAGGAGGATAATTCGGCACTGCTATTTGTTTAGTACTTTTCTTTGGATTTGCATTTTAACCTATCTTGCTTAGTATAATTGGATGCTAAATGGGTGGCTGGATGTTTTGTTTAGGTCAGTAAAGATGATGACGATGATGAGGAGGAGGAGAAAGATGAGGGGAAAACAAGAACTAGTGTATAAAAGGCACCACAGTGAATAAAATCCCCTAAAAAGGAACGCCGGGTAAAGAAGAGAGAGGAGGAAAAGTGAGGGGAAGGAAGTCAGGACGAGAGAGGATATGAGTGTGGTGGGAGGTCAGAGGCGAAGGTAAGAAATGAGAGGCGGGTTGGGTGGGAGGTGGAGGTGGAAGGATACAAACTGTGATGATGATGATGATGATGATGATGGTGGTGGTGGTGACAATGATGGGAACGGTGGTGATGGTATAAGTGATGGTGATGATAGTGATTGTAATGGCGACGATGATAATATGGATTACGAAGTGTGTGTGTGTGTGTGTGTGTGTGTGTGTGTGTGTGTGTGTGTGTGTGTGTGTGTGAGAGAGAGAGAGAGAGAGAGAGAGAGAGAGAGAGAGAGAGAGAGAGAGAGAGAGAGAGAGAGAGATTAAGGCTGAAGGAGGAGAGGCGAGGCAGGAGGGAAGGATACAAACAGTGATGGTGATCATGGTGCTGAGGTGGTGGCGAATTTGATGATGATAATGATAGAAAGAATGAAAATGCTTATAGTGATGGTGTTGATGATGATGATGGCAATGGCTATGGAAATATTAACGATGATGAATTAACAACAACGTACAAATTAGGACAAGGGAGGAACGCAACGTGAATTAAGAAGACGGAGTAAATGATATTATTGTGGAAACAGTTCAGAGGTGAAGGAAGAGAGAAGAGAAGTGAGATGGGAGGAGGAGGGGGAAGAAGAATACAAATGATGATGATAATAGCAATGTTGATGATGATGATATGTTGATGGCAGTGATAAAGTTAACGATGATGAAGGAATAACAGATAGCATGAAAGAGAAGAATGGGAAAGGTACTCCTTAAATAAGAAGACGGGATGAAGGAGAAACAAAGCAAATTAGGAAGACGGAGAGAAAACCGACAGTGTGGAAGAAGGTCAGACGTCAAGGGTAAGAGGGGGCAAGATAAGCCGGGAGGAGAGGATCAAAGGATGCAGATGGTGATGATGATGTTGTTAATGAGGATGAGGATGGTAAAAATGATGATGGTAACAATGATCATAATTATAACCCTGACCATGGTAAAGTTAATGATGAGTGTGAATAAACAACAAAACTATAGAAGAACAAAACAGGAAGACTGTGAAGGCCGTGAGGGTGGGGAAGGAGAAGGTCAGAGGTGAAGAAAAAGAGAGGAAAAGTGAGTGGAGTAGGAGAAGGAGGAGGAGAGGGAAGGATACAAATACCTCCCCATCAGCTAAAGTGCATACCGTCCGGCGGGTAAGCCTCTTGAAGTGCTTTCTAATTTTTGCCATATTTTCCCATTAGCCTTAAACAATGTTTTTACATAAACCACATTCCTTCCTCTTCTCTCCTTAGACTGTGGTGGGACGGGAAAAAGAATAACTTTATTATTTCCAGGGAAAAAATGTTTTTTTTTTTTTTTCTCATTTCACTGAAATGCAGTTTCATTCTCTAATCACTACATACAAGAAGGAGCACACGGAAACGGTAACACTTTCGCCTCCCAACTGGTCTATTGGCCCAGTTTGTCTTTGCTCTGTGTCCTTGAACTTTGACATATTACTCTTAGAATCGAATTACTTTTTGCCGAAAATTTAAGTCTTTCACCAACTTTGGCTCACTAAAGATCAGAGTCAATAAACATTCCCCAGAATCCTTGACTTTTGACCTTTCCCTGTGACCTTGGCCTTTGAGAGATTGTTCTGAAAATCGATTTTTTTTTTTAAATCCTCGTTTAAACCTGAAACATTCCATATAGGGTAAGTACAGAAGATAAAATTTGTAGAAGCTGACACCGCCATGTGATCTTGACCTTTGCACTATTGTTCTTAAAAACAATAGGACAACCTCTTGCAGTACTGGCATAAAAACTGATGCAATAAGGCCGCTCGCAGAAAAGCAAGTCAAAAATTATGAAAGTAGGTACTTTCTATGCCAGTTAGTATCGTGAATGATGTTCTTTGGGCTGAAGATAGCCCTGTAGTCTCCTGAGCGCAGATCCACCAGGTTCTGAAGAGTTGTAGTCAAGAGCTTTCCAGTTCGCACAGGATGTTGACAGTAACTTATAAATTCATGATGTGTCCTCACCACTTCGCCTTCTTTTCCTTACGCTCTACGAATTGCCAGTGGGGTCTAGGTCAGAGAAATTCCTAGGTCAGTTCCTTATAAACCTGACCCCACAGAGCTCAAGCCATCTAGTGACCTAACCCTTTGACCGTGACCTTTGACCTATTGTTCTAAAAAAAAAAGTTTACTCATTAGCTAAGCCTCTTTCTGTCACCACACTGGTAATCACTGTGTAAAAACTCTTGAGTGGATTGATCGGGTGGATAGGGTAAGCAGGACGAGCAGACAGTGACTCGAGTGGGTGGGGAAGGGAAGTGGGGAATAGTATTGGGGGAGGGGAAGCAAGGTCATGGGGTGGGTGGGTGAGTGGATGGATGGAGCTAGTGGCTGGTGGGTTGGTGGGGTGAGGTGTGGGTGGGTTGGGTGGGGCACGTGGGTGGAGTGGCTGTGTGGGTGGATGAGGCAGACGGGTGGGTAGATATGGTAACATGTTTACGTATTTTCACACAGGCAAAACTAAGTCTCATTAACCCGTAATGGCTGCCTTTGCAGCTCGTGGATGGCAGTTGGCATCTCCATAACGGATTTTACGGTCCTATTTGTGACTTATTGGTTTGTGAAGTGAATGAACTGTGAAATGATTAATGGACAGTGAAATATGTCAAGGCTTGGCAGTGAGTGGCATAGGAGGAGGGTGAGAAGTAAGTTTGGTGTTGGTTTTGTTCTTTATCTTCTGTTTTGGCGAAAGTTATTAATCTTTTCCACCGTATACAGGTAGCCTAGAACTCTCATCTTCACAAAATATAAAAGTCCGCACCCTGTCCTTCATCCACCAGAATATCCACCCATCCCGCCCACTCTTTCCTGCAATCAGACTATCAGTGTTTTTGTTCAGTTCTGAAAGCTAAAGGGTGGTCCAGGGTACATACAACCTCTCCAGTGAGATAAGTCTACCACATGATGATTAAAATGCCAGAGGATGGAAAAATGTAAGAAAGACTTCCTTAGAGGTGATAAGGTTAACTAATCCACTCCGATTCGGTTTGTAATATTCTACTAGCAACATAAACCTGTCTCCTGCCTCGTTCTAAGGAAAGGCACCTATCTACCCACCCACCCACAGGTCCACCCACCCACCCACATACCCACCCTGCTCACCCACCCATCCACCCACCCACCCACCTACCCACCCTGCTCACCCACCCATCCACCCACTCCACCCATCCGCCTACACTCCCCACACACACACCCTTCCACCCTGCCCAACCACTCATCGTCCCACCCCTCCCACCCCCCCGCATGCCCAACCAACTCAACCACAAAGTTCTCCACCCAGCCCCCCTGCCCACCCACCCACACATTCACCCATTCTACCCATGCACCAGTCAACCCATAATGTTCACCTACTCGCCCACCAATCCAACACGCCCACCAACCTATCCACCCACTTTACCATTACCCACTCCACCCACCCACCCATCCCGGCCACACAGTCCATCCCACTCATCCAAACTGCCCATTCGACCCACCGTAACCATCAACCCCACCCACTGCACCCACCCACCCTCATACACGCTCCAACCACCCATCCACCCACATACCCTCGCCACCTACCGATCCACATACACTCTCCACCCACCCACCCACATATACATTCCACTCATCCACCCTGCACACTCACCCGCCTCTGTCACCCACCCCATTTCCCCAAATTCTATCTACACATCTATCCCCCTCCCAATTAGCAACCCTGTCCACACACCCATCTACCCACCAACCCAGACTACCCACCCCAAACTCCACATCCACCCACTCCACCCTCCCTGCCTATCACAATTACCAATCCCATTCACTGTGCCCACCCACCCTGCCACCCAACCACTTCACCATTCCATCCACCCATCCAGTCACCCAACCACCCCATCCACCAGTCCTCCAGCCTACCCACTTGCCCTGAAGTTTCCAACAGCGCACAGACTTGCTTAAATAATAACTACTGTAGCTATTGGTAACCTCGAAAAAAATAATTGGAAACAGACAACCAGCATTAATTGTACTGACGAAATTCCAGAGAAACACTTAAAAGTTGCACATTATATTCCATTAAACTCTGTGAAATATCAGTAACAACACACACACACACACACACACACACACACACACACACACACACAGGCACTATTACCTCTAATACCTTCACACACACACACACACACACACACACACACACACACACACACACACAGGCACTATTACCTCTAATACCCCCCCCACACACACACACACCGCTAGCTGGCTCAGTGGTAACGTTCTCGTTTGCTATTTGGTAAATGGGAGTTCGCGCCTCGCTAAGGTTGCGAGAAAGTTTCACTGACGAAGTGGGTGGTTACTGTCCCCCTTGAGCAAAGGGACGGGTGTGTCATGTGTGAAGGTCACAGCCTTGCCCTTAGATCAGACTATATGAGCTCTTAGCTCCCTTCCAGGAGGGTAAAAAGCTGACGATCACGACCATCAAGAAATCCTGACCAACTCGGTGAATTACACACACACACACACACACACACACACACACACACACGGGCGCGCGCGCGCGAGAAATAAATGATGTTCGTGAAATTCTCCACATATCTGCATTATTGCACTCTAATGTATCTATCGCCAGAAACCTTTATCTCGTAAGGGGTGTGCTCAAACGATACATTTCCACGTCAGCCTATCCTCTGCCATTTGGCTGCTCTTTCTCTAACTCACACCCCTCTCTTTCATGTACCTCTCCACCCCATACCATCATTTCATCCTTGGTATGCTTCTCCCCTTTTCCCCACCTCACTAACATAGGTTATATCCTCCCTGTCAGTCTCTCACTTTCCATCCTCTCCACATGGCCGAACCGTCTGAGAGTAATTTTCCTAATGCTTTCTACTGCATCTAGAGCAACATCATATCACTTCTTCACTTCCTTACTTGGCTTCCTATCTCTCGACGGAACAGGTTCCGCTCACTTAACTCATTTCCAGTTCTCATTGTTGACTTGTACCCCTTCAGCGAGATCGAAGCTTTACTTATTTTCATAAGAACAGATTTCACATTACTGTCATGCAGCAACTATGTTAATTCCATGGTCAATTTCATGTTCCTTGTTACTCCTCTCATTCAACCACCAACCTTTCTTCCTTGGTGTACCCTTCATGCACACCATCCTCTAAACTTCCAAATAGCGTCTCTCAGTTTTTTTTTTTTTAAACATCTGAAAACAGTTGGAAGAATAGAGAATGAGAAATGTATATAAGACTAGTATTTATAATTCTTATAAAATTCTCAAGAATAGAGAATATAAAAACATATTTTATGGGTCCATCTACGTGCATGAAACAACCAAAAATAGTTCCAATAGAAAAGAAAACAACACAGAGAAAATTGGCTCCAGACATTTATTTTCCGTCTGAGATTCATTAACACCGGAGAAATAAATCATTGTTTAGTCATGAAATAAATGTAAACCCGAAAAGAAACCCAAGTATGAAAACCATACGTGATTAGAATATACCCATCAGTTTGCCTAGACCAGAAACTGTACATTACTTAACAGTTATAGTCCATCTCATTCTGGTGAAAAACAATGCACGAGAAATTTATGAAATTCATAAAAATCGAAACAAGCATCTTCATATTTACAGTCTCAGTAAAATCTTTGAAATCACCCAAACAATAGAAAGTAGTAGTAGTAGTAGTAGTAGTAGTAAAAATAATAATAATAATCCATCCATCCATCCATCCATCCGTCATCCAATCCTACATTGCCCCATGAGGAGCGTAGGAGTCCGGGGCTAGGCAGTTGGTCCCGACATTTAAGATGAGAGTGACCAGCCTCACTCATCCCTGAGTGGCATTGCATGAGCAATCAACCCCAACCAACCCTTGGATATAAACCTTCACCCGCTCAATCCGATTGCAGTGCTGTAATTACCCACCAAAACACCAGGTTTATAATAATAATAATAATAATAATAATAATAATAATAGTAATTAAAACTCCAGTATGAACAGCCTGTTTAAATAAAAAACCAAAGCCTAGAAAATATGTAAAGAGTGACAGTCCCTCTAATATATGTGTAAAAGAAAAAAAAAATGTAGACCCATGGGGAAAAAATCACGTGAACAGCACTTATGTGTACACTGGTTAAAACAGAGATGAAAGCCATGCCACAGCTCCCGTATCGCGCATTGTTGGATAACTGCTTCGTGATATATTTACGGACGGAAAGGATAACCTGGTTGTATCTAGTTTGTGGAAAATCAGCAGAAACTTGTCTTTTACCACTTCAGTTAGATGATGTATCCCTTTTGTTTTTTTTTTCTCTCTCTCTCTTCTAATACTATTGCTATTCTGGATGATGGAAAGATGATTTTAATGACACATTTTAAGAAAGACCCCAAATTCTGGAAGGGCTTTTGGAGGCTGAAAACATCTCCAATAGACTGAATACAATTGCCTGGGGGCAGGAAGGTTAGTCTGCATTATTACGTCACCGGACTGAAGGGGATAGCCGGACCATTCTGATGACATACTGTAAATTTTATCCTCGCAATTTCTTGATGCTTATGTTCGTCTTACAACAAACTCTTTGAACAAACTAGTTAAAATTTATTTTTCTTTAACAACTCTGTTAAGGGCTTTCCTGACTCAACTCAGAATTATCTGGTAGCGAATATACTGAGCTAAATAACAGTTATCACCAATACCGAAGGTGTTAACGCCTTCAGTACAAGACTTTGTTTTTTTCATTTTATTCTTGTTGCTGCCAAATGAGCTTTGCTCAGTTTAGAAAGGGTGTTCTGGTAGTGAAGAATTTTGTGTTGGCTCTGTCTACATTAGACGATTTTAGAACAAGAACAAATTAGTAAATATACCATCATAGTTAAAACGTTCATGACGACGATGCCTTTTGTTCTATTCATGATTCACCCAAATTATTTTACTTAGGAAATCACTAACTGGAGGAGTTAATGAAATCTATATCTAACACCTCAAGTTGAAAAAGCTCTCCTAAAGCAAGTATATTCGTCTGGAGATAGCATGGAAAAAAAATGTAAAAGTAATTGCGGTTGTGTCTACCTTTTTAACTACTTTCTCCTTTCATTGCTGGTCATTCTCCCGGCTGAACAAAGGCGTCATTTGTTTGCCTTTGTAAAACAAGTAATGAATTTGATGCTGCAAAAGGGTAATGATAACTCTCTCTCTCTCTCTCTCTCTCTCTCTCTCTCTCTCTCTCTCTCTCTCTCTTCGGACGTTGAGTGCCTGAATATCTCTTGGCTGAATAATGTAGTCTTCCACTAACGATAATACAGCACCTCACCGTCCGAAGAAAGATACATTATCAAGCCTTCAATCTGAGGACGTATTGTTGTATAATATTTTACCTTCCACAGGGCGATTTTATTGGACAAATTTATTCAGCACCAGTGATGATGCGGTTTACGCAAGTAATTTATCCAGTTCGGCAAGTCTCCTAATACAGTCGTTACTCAACACGGACTTACTCCCCTACGATGGCGACTTGTGTGTTTATCCGTCTATCAATGAATGATTTTATTCAGCTTTTAAGAGAGCCCTAGTATTAAATGATTTATAATAATTCTCGTCCCTCCATTAGTAACTTCAGCACGAGGACTCTTCATAGCGCCGTTACTCCGATGACATAATTTCTATTGTAGTCTTGCTGCTACCAAGCGGTTTTATTCAGAGTTCCAAGAGCACCTATGTAGTGACAAAGCTAAAAGATAGGCTATGTCACCCCTGCAGTTCGAGAAAATCTCTCCTGAGCTTCAAAGGATCGTCTGGAAATCAGAAGAAATGAATACAGTACAACACCAGGCTGACGAGGATAGCCTAAACTAAATTATCTGGCGGTAAGTAAAAAAAATTTACTGGTAGGAAGTATATGAACTATAGGACTTCCTGTTGGTAGCAATAACGCAGTGCAAAAGAAATTCTGGAGCTGAAGAGACTAATTCAATCCGTAAGAGGAAGTCAGGTTTTAGGGCAGTCTTACCGCATGATTTTATTGAACTTGAGATACCCACCTCCGACCAAAGAGAATACTGAATGTTGTACCATATACCTACAGTTCAAGAAATTTATTGTTAGCTGAATGAAATCGTTTGATGCTGATAAAAGTGAGTTATCTTAGGAGATTATACTCCGAAAAATCTGTTCTCAGCTCAGTAATTCAGTCTTGCGGCAACAAAGACATATTTCAAAAGATTATCTGGTGTCGGAGAAAATAATTATGTAACCCAGGAACATTCTAGACATCCATTTTTTAGAAATTTCTGCTGTCATTTCCCAGCACGACGAGGAAACTGGAACTGACAGGAGACGAGACAGGTAATTTATATTCTTTCATGTCCCGTGGCTGTTGATTACAGTGGATGTGTGTCTGGTGTTTCTATTTTAATCCCTATATCCTCACGACGTAATTTCATTTTCTTCGTGCTGCCTTCGGACCATTTTATTTACATTGGGATAGATTCTTCTGACTGAAGGGATTATATGAAATTTTCATTCAAAAACCCCTTCGGTCAGAGAGGCCCTTCCTAGGTTGAATAAAACCTTATGGAGTCAGAAGAATAAATTTCCGTAAACAATACGTCACCGGATTCAGGTACAATGCGATGACGTACGTTACAGTATTTTCTTGCTACCATTATCTCAAAGCAGTTTAATGCAGTTTGGGAAAGATTACGGGAAGTGAAGAGGTCAACGATAACTGTATCTTAACACTGCAGTTCGAAAAAAAAAAATAATAATCTCATTAGAGTCGTCTGAGGATGCCAAGAACAAAATGTAAACATCACCCTCGCAGTGAAGGGGTTAAAACAAAAATGTTAGACACAGCCTTGTCACAGGCACGGCTTGGTAATAGGCACAAAGTGATAATAGACACAACCTGGTAATTGACAGCCTGGTAATCAGAAAACCAAATAACAACATCGTTTGAAGATAAGAATAGAGAAATGCATCATCAGAGTAAACTGGTTTATCCCTCCCTACGGGAGCTTCTTTTTTTTTTTTTTCGTTTTTATACTTCTTTCATTGTTGATAGTAAAAGTTTTAAAAAATCTATAGTGGTATTCTGCAAAGTTACAAGATGGCTCGAACGAGGTAAGTGGCGCGAGACTAGAATAACCCTGTCATGGACCCAATTGCTTAGTTTCTTGAGGTTACATTCGGATCGTCCTATTCACATGAGGACATTTCAACCAGTCCAAAGGTTAATTAGAATAAAGTAAATGTGCAATTTCCTCTTGTGCACTCAGAGAAAATATGGAACCTGCTTCCACAGTCCTGCGATATGTTTGCCGATTTCACTGAAATACATTTTGTCTTTTTGCAAGGAAGAAGGAACCAAATGCCTGGAGTCTGCAAAGAGTTCCCACCAAGAAAAAAAAAAAAAAAAAAAAGATTACACAAAACCAAATTCAAGATCCGTTCATTTCCAAATGACTGGACACATTGCATTTGAAAGATTGGAGAACGTAGGCAGTAGGAAAAACAGGGAGAGAGTTCAAGAGATGACCTGTTGCATACATTAAAGGACTGGGAGTAACGGTTACCTCTTACGTTAGAGAGTTGGACAGAAAAGGGATGAGAGCTTTTTGCTAGACAACTGCTATGCATCCACCATAGTGGTGGATGAATGCAGTTCAGAGGAGCAGTGACCAGTGAGGCAGTGATACAGAGGAGATGCATGAGTGTGGCGAAGAGACAGAGGCTGAAGGGAGACAGTAAGAGAAGAGTTAATGAGACGAAAAGCCTTTGACTCCACCTTTTTGAGAAAGGCTCTGTGTGAGTAACATCTCCACACATAAGGGTTGTACTCTACATAGGGTCGAATAAAACCCATGTATAAAGTCAACAACTGTGCAGGGATATAAGAAGCGCGCAGTCGGCTTAGCACACCTAATCTCTTGGAAGCAGATTTTACAAAAGAGGTAATAATGATCTTTCCAAGATATATTCCGAGAGAATGAGAGCTCAGGAATGTTTAAAGACGATGCAGGATTTAGTTAAATATTGTTTAAAACCAGGGGATACTCCTGAGGATGATTTTGTCAAGTTGACAGACGTAAGAAATGAATTTTTTATGCCAAAAAAGCAGCAATATTGATTTTACCACAGTCAGGGATATGAGCCAAGTCAGACATTGTTCGTTGAAATAACTGCTGAGATGGACGCTGTGGGACGCGAATGGAAGGTAAAGGGTGGGGTCGTGAGTGTATGACTGGATAGGGTTGGATGTACAGCTTAGAAGGTCATTGATAAATAAAAGGAAGAGAGTTGGTGATAGGCCAGAGCCCTGAGGAACACCACCAGTGATAGCTCTAGAAGAACGGTGGCCGTCTACAACAGCAGCTATAGAATAACCAGATAGGAAGCTCGAGATGAAGGCACAGACAGAAGATAGAAACCATAAGAGGGCAGTTTGAAAATAAAAGATTTATGCCAGACTCGATCTAGAACCTTTGAGACGCCAAGTGCGATGGCAAAGCATTCGCTAAAGTCCCGAAAGTAGGATAACCAGGCACCTGAAAGGTAGGTGAGAAGATTGCCAGTGTGATGTCCCTGGCAGAACCCACTCTGAAATTGGAAAGAGGGTTGTGATATGAAAGGTACAGTACATCCCCCTAGTATGTGCCTATATGGGCGTCAGAGGACGTCGTGTACTAGGAATTCGCATACTGTGAATACATAAACTTATGGGAAAAATTACATATGGGCGGCATCCCCCTTCATGGGCAACTCTTGAGACGCCTTTCAGATCTAAGTATTGTACTATACAGGGAAACTATATAAGCCATATTACCTAAGATAAAGTATACCAACAAGATTATGGCTTTACTAGGTAAATCAACAAGGATATGGCTTAACTAAACCAACAAGAATATGGCTGCTTACCTTTACCCAAGAGGACAACAGGCGTGATGGAGGTAAGAAGAGGATCTGAGGCAGCATGAGGCACCTGGCATGCACCTCCTGCATCACCCAACACACCACCTTCCTCACAACTTTCGTCACCAGCACTTTCTACACTTTCACTACCTAATGCACTCACTTTGTTCATAAACCCTCCAAAGTCTATGTCTGACACCTCAGACATCGAATCAGTCTCTTGGTCCCCCTCGGGATATGGCTCTTCTGATGTTGAAGGGAGTGATTCCTCACTTTGTTCAAGCAGAAGGAAACGGGTGATGAGTGTTTGCCTCCGTCTGTTTACTTCCTGGTTGTGCTTGTTGGTGTAGTAGCAGAAGGTTCCGTCCAGTGAAGACATCACCTCCTCCACTCGCAACTGAGAGCATTCGATGTCGATGAATTCTTCCTTGCTTTATCAGGGGCACACAGTACCCTGCTGATCTCCATCATGGTCAAATCTTCGCTCTCCATCACTGGGGTTGCTGCCTTTTCTGCTGCTATCTCCTGCTCAAGGTGGGCGGAGTGTAGGCAACCGTTATCGCTTCTTGGGGGGGCAATGTCGCGTACTCAGGGTAACCCCGGATTTGGGCCACTCTTCATTGCTCAGCTCGCTTACAAGGAGTTCAATTCGTGTACTAAAAAAAAAAACTATAAAAAAAAAAAAAAAAGTCCTTGCGTACAAGGGGGATCGTGTACTCGGAACTCGCGTACTGTGGGGATGTACTGTACTTTAAAATTTTTGTTAAGAGTAGACTCAAAAACCTTTGAAATACATGATGTTAAAGCAATTGGGTGATAGTTTTAGGGTTAGGAATTGTCACCCTTCTTTGGGACATGCTGATTGAGAGCAAACTTCCAGCAAGAGAGAAAAGTACAAGTTGACAGACAAAACGAATGAGTTTACCTGTGCAGGGTGTAAGCACAGAAACACAGTTCATGAAGACATGTGCTCACTTTCCCCTATTTATTTTTATTTTTAGGAAGGGAGCTAACTCCCCAAGAATCACTGGGAAGGTCATACTCCACAAATATTCCGCTTGAGATGAGACTCCGTTGAACAGCATATACTAAGATATCACGGCCATATCTGGAATCTTTTCACAAACTCTTAAAGCTTGAAATTTCCTGAGGAGGGCTGACACCCTAAGAGTCATGTTTGGAAAATTGCATAATTATAGTGGAAGACCTTCCAAAAAAACAAACGGAAACACCTGGACAATATCATTCAATTCTTTCCCCTATTTCAGGTCATTTTTACTTATTTTGTATCGCATTATGGATGAGAGTTCATTGTACAACATTTACTGACATTTCTGTAATGCTAGGTGTTTGGGGGTTGGCTTCCCGTCCCTCTAACACCTAGTGTGTAGCTGGGTTCTCTTTCTAGACCGGAGTTTAGACAAATAGGAGAGAGGCAGGACATAAAAACTCACGGCAACAACCTTACATGTGTATTACTAAATTCTACAGCAGAACGGGTAGTTGTCACAAATACAGGTATACTGGACAATTATAATTCTTAGGCCTAGATATGGGGTGTTAGAATCACGCAGGATACTACTCGGGACAAGGTCGGGTAAGGTGAATAGCACTTAGGGCAGAGGAGTTATGCACTATTATTGCAGGATGTCTAGGTTCTATATATTGGTGGAACTGGTGGCACTATTTCACTGTGGGTAATTATTACTTTAACCCCGGGGCCTGCGTATGATCTTAGTGTGGTGCGCATTACTATTTGGTAGCGTGTTCACTGTGATAGACCCGTGTTTCACTGCCTTGTCGTGTTCACCATTTCACTGTTATGCTTATTCCACCACTCTTATATATTGTCACTGATGCTTTTCTCACTGACTTCCTTTATACTGTTAACTCACTGTTCTGCCTTTACTTCACTATGTCACGGGCACTGTGCTTTCACTGTCACTCCTTTCAGAACTGGGCAACGTGGCGGTCAGGTACAAGGGCAGCGGAGGTGACTCAGCCTCACTACTGACAAGGCTGGGCTCCTCCAGGGGCCTCTGTGTTCAGGGGCCACAGGATCACGCGTAGGGGCGTCCTCTCTCGTCCGGGGCTGCTGGTGGGGAAGGGTCCCACACTTTCGGGGACTGGGACGGGAGTCTGGCCCTCAGGGCTGGGGCTGAATAGCTGCCTGAACTTCTCACTCAGGCACCTGATGGAGGACAAAGATCTCTGGTGTCTGGGTGTAAGAAGGTCCTGCCCAGGGGTCCTGGGGGCGGTCTGGAGGTCCCAAGGGCTGCGGTCCCCAGTGGTCAGGGACGCTGTCACGAGGGGGCTGTGGCGTCGGCCTATGTCGAGGTCCGTCAGGCGAGGCCTCTTAGGATCCAGCTGCAGGGAGAAGAGCCCTGTGGTAGTCACGGGGCCTCTTCAGTACTCCTCCAGGCTGGGGGCTCCCTCTGGGTTGTAGGTTGGTGGGCAGGAGTCAGCACCTGACAGAGAAGCGGCTACCGGCTGTCTCCTACCGTAGGGCCTGGCTACTGACTGTAGCCTTCTAGGGGCATTGTTACTGGCCGTCGCCAAGGCCCGCCTACTGGCCGTGGCCTGGGGGAGCGGCTACAGGCTGACTCAGGGGCACCTTCAGAGCAGCTACCGGTCGACTCCTGACGAAGGCGGGAGTGGCTACCGGCCATCTCCTGGTTACCTCCAGAGCGGCTGCAGACCATCTCCTGTAGAAGGGTCGAGTGGCTACCGGCTGTCTCCTGGTTACCTCCGGAGTGGCTGCAGGCCATCTACTGTAGGAGGGTTGAGCGGCTACAGGCCGTCTCTCGAGGGGCACCTTCAAAGCGGCTACCGGCCGTCTCCTGGTTACTTCCAGAGCAGCTGCAGGCCGTCTCCTGTAGGAGGGTTGAGCGGCTACAGGCCATCTTGTTAGGGGCACCTTCAGAGCGGCTTCTGGCCGTCTCCTGACGAAGGCGGGAGCGGCTACCAGCCATCTCCTGTTTACCTCCAGAGAGCCTGCAGGCTGTCTCCTGTAGGAGGGTTGAGTGGCTACCGGCTGTCTCAGGGGTGCTGCCTGGAGCTGGAGTAACAGCTCCACCCCATGGTTGTTGGTGGTCAGCTCGCCCGGAACGTAGTCTCATATTCCTGCTATGGTGGCGGCGGGCGAGCTCCGGGTCATAGGGGCGCGCGGCCTGGGCGGACTTATGTCCTTGTTGCCCGGAGTCCAGGCGTGCTCTATATGCTCCTCGGTGGGCTCCTTCTGGGGGTGTTGGGTTGCCCTCAGTGACATTATACTGCATTTTAATATCAAAGTCCTATCTGCCCTCCTTTCACTGTTTCTAAAAAATTTTAATCTGGTGATGGGTTGACCACCCAAAGATAATGTTTAGAAGATTGTATATAGTGGAAAACTTTCGTAGTTGGAGGACGAACTCACCTGGGAAATTTTATTGAGATCTTTCTCCTATTCCTGAATAAAAAAAAAAAAATAGGTAAGGGGCTGAACCTCCAAAGAATCATGGAGGGATGTGATGTTTCCCAATTATCGATGTCCAGTTAATTCTTGTCAGTTCAGAGTAAACATGGAAACAACATACCAAATCCTATGATATGTATGCTGACATCGTTAAGATCTAAGTGCTCATTTCCCCTATTTCAGATTGCTTTTATTTTTGGAAGGGGCTGTCCCCTCCAAGAATCAATGAGGGATTCATGCTCTCCAAATATTTCGTTGCAGATCAAATTAATTTGTACAACATGTGTTAAGATATCAAGACATATCTGTCCTCGTTTCACTATTACTGAGAAATTCAAAATAGGTAAGGGGGGGGACTAACCCCCTTAAAAGTCAAGGTTAGAAAACTTTGAATAGTGGAAAACCTTCCCAGTGACCTGATGAAGCTATCTGGAGAGTATCATTCGAGTATTTCCACCATTTCTGATTGTTTTTATTATTGGAAGGGGGCTGGCTCCCCAAGAATCATGGGGGGGGGGGTCACGCTTCCTAAATATTGCAGTTCAGATGGAGTCCACTGTATAACATGTACCAAGATACCAAGTCATATCTGCCCTCCTTCCCCTTTTTTGTACCCTTTATAAGTTTGGGAGGGTGACTAGCCCCCTAAACATAACGGTGACAAATTTTATAGAGCAGAGGATATCAAGTAACCAGCCGAACTAACTGGAGAAGTTTCGCTGGAATCCATAAGCTCATTTTCCTTTATTTCTGATAACTTGTTTTTGGGAGGGGGGGCTGACCCCTCAAGAATCACTGAGGGATCACGTTTCCCAAACAAGGCATTGCAGATAAAAGTCCATTGTGCAACATTTGCTACGATATCAAAGCCATATCTGCCTTCTTTTCATTATTTCTGAGAATTTGTAATTTGGACAGGGGAGCTGACTCCCCAAAAATCATGGTTAGAAAATTTAAATAGCTAAGGAGGAGTTAATACACACACACACACACACACACACACACACACACACACACACACACACACACACACACACACACACACACAGCCCGAGTATAGAATTACGGTATTGGGCACATTGCCAAAAATTATATCATCCTGCTTTGCAGGACTGATCAACCCTCTGAATTATAGAATTCTCCTTATCTGAACAAAACCTTCTCGTTATATCATAGGCTAACTCGGTGTGTCCAATGAATGTGAAAAGGTTAAAAAAAAGAGCAGAGTTCTTCTGACATATAGGTATAGGGTATATAGGTAGTTTGGAACAGCATTTGCGTGTCAGTTCATCACTTTCTACTCGAACAGTGTTCGTAGTGGTGGGATCAATGTTGTTAATCCTCAATGGACGCTCTTGAATTCGTCTTTGGGGACCAATGTCGTACGTAATATTCCAGATGAGGATGTAGTCTAACCTGTGATGTATTTGGTTTGAAGGTTTTTAGGTTTATTATGATCAACTTTCCTCACAAAGAAACCGGGCAGATTGTCAGGCCTTCTTACATCCCTTTCATCTCTCAGTAATGTATGAAAAATTTCACATATTTATTTAATGTTATTATCACCAAGTGCACTACTTTACATATATCTACAATATCTACATTAAATATCATCTGCCAGTTTCCATATTCCTTCTTTCCCTTCACAGAAGTGACATCACAGAAAACAAAGGAGTGGACGACCTAGAACTAGTGCAGGTGTAAAGTACAGCCAATGTGTGAAAGACGAAATATCTAAGTACAACGCAGAATGAAAGTTAATAAACACAAAGTTCAAAAATATATTTCACAGAGGCATAAAGAAAGAACGACCGAGAACAAAATGGAAGGAGGTTAACATCCTTCTTTCTATACAGCTTCTAAAACCGGATGTCTTAACCCCGGAAGGGATGGCCACAACTGTATCTTCTCATTGTCATCCTGTACTCCACGATCACACTGGTCTGCCTCCAGCCCACACCACCTTCACTCATATACCTTCCACCTCATCCTTCATCTCAACTTCGAGGTCCTTCTCTCTACTCCACCATGAGTCATCCAGCTGCGCCATGTATGCATGCTTCCATAGAAGGCGTATGGCAGCTTGGCGACAATTAATTTTATCCAGTTTCGATTTTTTTATGGTCTTCTGTGTCGTTTACCTATTTTTATTCAGAATTTTCCCTCTGAGAGGAAATTTCAGATGCGCATGGTATGTGAGCTGTCACACCTATACTCGTGGGTGGGTGGGGGGAATTCAGGGGTGCTGTTTGAGTGTGGCACATAATGGGGTAGTGTAGGTCCTAACAGAAGGAACAAAAAGCTCCCTTCGTGTAGATGACTTCTGTGTCGTATTTGTTGCATCCTGTATGTTAGTGATAAAGCAACGTCTGCAGTTTGCTTTAGGCCAAGCTCTTACCTGGACTCAAAAATATGGTGCAGATTTTCCCCATCTAAAACTGTTGAAATGCATCTCTACCTAATGTAGGGGGCTCATCCAGACACATATTTGTTTCTTAGATAGCCAAATATATGCTTGGAAGGAATAGATCAGGATTAAAGGTCTCACCTTTTACACCCTTTTTACTTGGGTCTCACATCAAAAACATGTTACGGTTTCTTGTCCAAAGGTTTTGAACCTTATACAGGTTTTGGCTCATTCTGTTTGGGTGCTAACAAACCTATCCCCCTTCTCCTCTTTCGTCAAGCTTTGGTGTTATGCAAGCTGGAGTATGGTTGTGGTGTGTTCCTCACCTACCTCTGCTTGGGTACGAACCTTTGACTCTGTATGTCACGCAGGCCCTTCGTTTGACTGCAGGAGCATTTTGCACCTCCCCTATTCCAGGCTTGCTTTTGGATGTGGGAGCAACGGTACTGTAGCTACAATGTCAACCCCACTGAGCAATGTGCTGAAACATTGCCTAGAGGGTTTGTGAAACTCAGACACGTGAAAGTTTTTGTTATGCCAAGCACCCAATTTTTAATTCTATTCACGATTTCCAGGCCCGTTTATTTATAGGGCAAAGGAAGTCTTAACCTTAATCTTCTGCGTACTTTTGTCTTACACAATGGAACATTAGCTGTTTCTCCCTGGGTGTTGCCAATATATCATGGGCCTCAAGGCCATAGCATTAAATGAGGTGAATCACACTATCTTTTTAGCTCATGCTGCCCTTCATATTAGGTCTGTCTCCGCATTTACTGATGGGCTATGGTCTGACGCTAGCAGTTGATTTGGTGTCATCTTCCTCAGTTTTAGCCAGAGAGCAGTCTACCCTCTTCAGACTCAATTTAACTGCTACAATGTCAGGAATTCTGGTGGCTGTTCAACATATCCTTACCCATGAGGCCCGTAGTTTTAATGTTTTTAGTAACTCCATGACAGCCATGTCTGTCCCTGAGCATTTTAACTCTGCCTACTCCTTGGCGAGGGAAATTTTTAGAAAAGCTCCTCTTCCTTGCCCATCATGGGTATCGGGTTTTGTCGTGCTGGGTACCAGTCTATATCGAACTGCAAGGGAATGAATGAGTGGATGTTGTAGCAAGAACAGCAGGTACCCTTGCTGCCCCTATCAGACCTCTCCCTTACATGGATTACTGTGATTATGTCTGCTTTCTAGACCCCCAGACAGCATGTTTGGGATACAGTTCCTGTTCTCAAACAAATAATGTGAGATGGTGATGGGTGTTAGTCCATGGGCCTATACAGCCATGCTCCACCACTGGAAATTTGTGATGACCCGCCTACAGATTGGTCATACATGCCTGACATATTGCCATCTCCTGGAAGGAAAATCACATCCTGATTGTAATAATTGCCCGGCTTCATTGACTGTCTGACATTTCTTGTTACGGTGTCTGATTCTAGAGAATGCTCACCATCAAAATTTCCCCAGGTTTAGGGTGGGATATGCATCTTACCTTCTCCCCTCAATCCTTGGGGTTAGGCATACATAATGAGAGAAGCCACGATCTCATTTCTTGAGGAAGAGGTGTCCTCAGTCAACTTTAGTTGTTTTTACAAAGTTTTACACTGTAGTTGTTTTATGTATAGCCTTTAACTTAAGATGATTTATATATTGCTTTTATGTTCTATTCTTCGACGTTTTTAAACGATATTAGTGTAAGATTTTTTTTTATTACTGTATTTTGTGTATTGTATAATATCATAATATTATTGGTACTGTATAGTATTACTCTTGTTGCCCATCTCTAGCTCACAAATATCGTTGTGTTATGTTCTCCGGATTTCTAAAACTAAATAAAAAAAAAAAAACATGTCGTAGTTTGTACTGTACTATTATCCCAATTTAATCTTGGCACATTTCGTCCTGGAAACTCACTCAGTGCATTGAAAATGATGCAAAAGACAAGGAATCAGAGAGGTGCAACTAAATTTTTCTGGGGTTGTGACAGCCTCCAGTACAGCAGGCATGGCTGGTGGACATGTGGCCTTTGCATGCTACTTGGTCAGGTGGGATTCGTTTTGCAAGCCAAGATTCCTTATTAAAACACCTTCACTAAGAATAATGTCTTCGTGTTAAAGGAATAACTTTGTTTAGTCGTTCAGAGAATGTTTTTATCCAGACCGACGAGGGAAATACTGCATCTACTTTTACGTTATATACGGGACATGACCGTGCTATGTTGATTTCATTCTTTTTTTGTAGAGGTGATATTAAATGGTTTTGGAAATACAATGTTTCCAAATCTATTGCTTGTTTTAGGCTAAGAGTAAAGAGACTTTGTTGTTGACTACATATTTTAAAAACAGTGCCTTAGAGATAATTACATTGTTGTCATACTTACAGGTTTTGTAGTAGGGCGAAAAAGAACACGACTGACCTGGAAGATAATATGTAATTAATAACAGAATGAGGTTATTGTTCAAATATTTCAAATAATAATAGTGATAGTACCGAAAGTAATTATAACATGAAGTGTGTGGTTTTCATGTAAATCAGTGGTTCCCAAATTGGGGGCCATGGCCCCCTTGGGGGCAATATATCAGATGTAGGGGGCCATAACCTGAACCGAAGGAGTTTAGCGAGTAGGTAGTCAGTGGAGAGAACTTACACAGGTTCAGTACAGGTTTGTGCAATGCCTTGCTGCCAGTGAATTTTTTTTTTTTATTGCTGAATCAGCTTTTCGCAATAATGCAATTTTTAATTACTCTAAGTATGGATTTTTTTTAATGTGCATTTTATTATTCCTTTAGTACCATTTCAATAATTATATAAGATTCAGCTAAGACAAAATACACATTTCTTTATTAATACTTAACAAAAGAGAAGATAACAAACGGAATCAATAAAATCGCAGGATTTGCTAGAGTGATTTTTATATGGACATGATGAATGTAGGACTGTAGTGTAGACAGTCACTGTAGTCATGGGTTATGGTTGGGGAAGGGGGGCCATGGACAAGGATCATGTATGAAAAGTGGGTAACGACCAGAAAAAGTTTGGGAACCACTGATGTAAATATATCAAAGTTGCATTAAGCTATATCTGTATATCCAACCATAGTGTTTCTTCCACTTTATCAATTTTCCCAAGTTATAAAAAAAAAAAAGAAGAAATGTAACAAATGTTCCAAATTATTATCAATGCACGTGTTAGTGCACATGCATTTCCATGGACTGTTTTGAATTATCTTACAGCTACAGTAATAATTAGTCTACGTACCACTTCATCTTGTCCCTGGACCTAACATCCTAAACTGAATCTACATAAAGGGCATTTTTCGATGAAAACTTGCCAGCATTACCAGGCTGGAGAGAATCAAAAAGAGGAGGGGATAGATGTTACGAAAAAGCTTTGACTTCACATCATTGAAAAGAGCTGTACGTGGGGAGCTCCCCCCACCCCCCAGCACACGCACATGAGAGTTGTACTCCACACAGGGGCGAATAAAGCCCTTGGACAAAGTTAGAAACATTGCAGGGGCAATGGAAACATGGAGTTAGCTCTGAACACCTACTCTCGTGGAAGCAGATTTTCCAAGAGAGGTAATGTAATACCATGATAGGTCTCAAGAGAATGAACCCCCAAGGATTCTGAAAAAAGACTGAGTGATCCATACAATGCTGAATATTAAAGGACACTGCTGTGGAATATTTTGGCGGTCTGAATGATATAGGAACTGACTCTTTTATGCATTAAAAACAAGATTTCTTTTACCCCAATCAGAGATACATACCAAATCAGAAATTAGGTGTACCTTAGCCACAGTCCATTGTCTGTAATGGCTGAAGTAACTGCTGTGATGGACGCTGTGAGAAGCCGATGGAAGGACTGGTGGAAGTATGTATTATCTGTGTGCTTTCTAGTTACTGTTTGCTCGTTTGGCATTGGTGGTAATATGATTGCCTGAAGCTGTTTCTAATGTGTGAAATTACAAAGGTAGTGATAATATGCCTGCCTGATGGCGTTTTTATTGTTTTATCTTTTGTTATGACTGCCTGAAATTGTTTCTACTGTTGATTAAATGCCTGAAGTTATTCGTATTGTGTGATCATACAAAGATGTTGATAATATAATTTCCTGACGATGTTTTGACTGTGATCTTTTGACACCATGAATGCCTGAAGTTGTTTCTGCTGTGTGATCTTTCAGCGGTGATAATAGGAGTGTCTGATTGTGTTTCTGTTGTCTAATCTTATGATAATGGCAATATTATAAATGCGTGTCAGTGTCAGTTTATTATTTATTACAATCCAGATAGCACTGTAGCTTCACCAGCAAAGAAACGTCAATATGATGAAAGCTACATCAAGTATGGATTCACGACTATAGTCAAAAATGGGTATGAATTTCCACAGTGTGTTATATGTCAGAAATTTTATCACTGAGGTGCATGAAACCAAACTTTCTGAAGCAATATCTAAATCGTTATCATCCGAATCCGAAAAGTAAGAATGCTGTCATCTTCATGCAGACAGAAAAGAGACTGATGCAAGCACACTTTGATCATGCGGGACAGATCAGTCAACGAAATAAATCTGAGTTACATCTTACATGATGTCACTGAAAATTGCACAAGAAAGAAAACTCAATATTGCAGCGAAGTTAATCGTCCCTGGCCGTAAAGATAAAACCTGCTGCATTATTGGATGCGATACTGAGCAAATCACATTAGTACCCCTCTCGTATGATACTGTTCGTTGACGAATATTAAGTATGTCTGAAGATATCAAATAACTAGTGACTGCTGAAATATGCAACCCAGCTTTATGAGTCGACTGACGTGGTTGCTAGTGCCCAAATCCTGGTGCTTGCACGAAACATCAGTGATTGAGATTTCAAGAAGGATTTCGTGTTTTGTTATGCTTTGGAGTCGACTACAAGAGGTGAAGACATTTTCCATTAAGTCTCAATTTTTTTTAAAGACTGAAGGACTTTTGGGGGACAAAATATGTGCATGCACAGCTGATGAAGCACCAGCAATGCTTGGCCATCAATCAGGTTTTCGAGGAAGAGTGAATGAGTTGAATCCTGAAACAAGGCATCTTCACTGTGTGTTTCATAGATATGCTCTACCATCTATAACTCTCCCACCAGAGTTAAGATTTGTACATGATGATGCTATGTATATGGTAAATACCACCAAGTCACGTGTCCTAATTATGTGACTCTTCAACTTACTGTACCAAGAGTCTGTGGCAGATGAAAAAGTGTTACTCTTTCACATCGAGGTTCTCTGGTCATCACGGGGGAATGTGGTATCAAGAGTAGAGTCAGAGGAGCTTTCCGAATTCTTCAAGCATGACAACCGAAAAATTGTCAGACAGCCAGTATCTCCAGAAGGTAGAATACTTGGACATATGAGGAACCGCACAATGGAAGGGATTCGCAGACCCCTGGGTGGAAAGTGCATTTTTGTTGGATAACACTATTTTCACTCTTGGATGAGAATGCCTTCTGCCACTGGAAGTATGGTTGAAAGTCCATCAAAAGAAAAAAAAAGTATTGTACACTAGCAGGGGCACCCGGCGTAGCCAGGCTAAAAAGGCGAACACTCTCATCCAATTTGTTCTAGTTCAATCTTTCTTTCTATTCCAGAAGAACCATGTACCTCTTATGCTTTTGAAGAGAGATTATTAGAGGTCCAGGAACTTTCTATTTCAGTTTTCGCAGACTAAAGCACAGTATTTTTCCTCGGAGGGCAAGGTCAACCTCACATAGCGTATGTCCGAACTGGAGGTCATGTGAGTCTCCATGACAAAAATTGGGTTGCAGTGGTACCCGGCACTGACCGGGCCAAAAGGCGAACGCTCCACTGGTGACCCAGATCTGAATTTTGACCCCACTAAAACCATCCTTGGGTCACCCTGATTCAGAATATATATATATATATATATATATGTATGTATATGTATATGTATTTATACGTATATGTATGTATATGTATATGTATATATATATATATATATATATTTTTTTTTTATGCGAGGATGAAGGAACCAAAGGCCATGAGCCCGCAGTAACAGTTCCCTCCAAGAGAAAAACAAAATACAATAGAGAGCCAAATTCAAGATCCGATCATTTTGAGATGCCTGGACACACTGCGTTTGAAAGACTGGAGATCATAGGCAGCAGGAAATACAGACAGAGGGAGACAGTTCCAGAGCTGACCTGTTGCATAAATGAAAGACTGGGAGTAACGGTTAACTCTTGCATTAGAGAGTTGGACAGACAAGGGATGAGAGTTTGCTGCCAGACGGGTGCTATGCGCCCGTCGTAGAGGTGGAGGAATGCAAGCAGACAGTTCAGAGGAGCAGTGACCATTAAAGTAGCGATAGAAAAGAGATAAAAATGCAAAAGTGCGGCGAAGGGACAGAGGTTGAAGGGAGTCAGTAAGAGGAGGAGAGTTAATGAGATGAAAAGCCTTTGACTCCACCCTATTGAGAAGAGCTGTATGTGGGGAGCCTCCCCACACATGAGAGTTGTACTCCACACAAGGGCGGATAAAACCCCTGTATAGAGTCAACAATTGTGCAGGGGCAAAGAAAGAGCGGAGTCGGCTTAGCACACCCAATCTCTTGGAAGCATATTTTACAAGAGATGTAATATGATCTCTCCAAGAAAAGTCCAGAGTAAATGAAACCCCAAGCCTGTTCAAGGATGATACAGGATTAAGCTGAATATTATTAAACATTAGTGGGTATACCTGTGGAAGATTTTGTTGGGTTGATAGGTGTAAGAATTGAGTCTTAGATGCATTAAAAACAACCATATTATTTTTACCCCAGTCAGAGATACGAGCCAAGTCAGACATTAGGTGTGCCATAGCCTCATCCCTTGTTTGTTGAAGTAACTGTTGAGATGGGCATTGCGGGAACCGAATGGAAAGGTGAAGGGTGGAGTCATCAGCGTATGAGTGGATAGGGTTAGATGTACAACTTACAAGATCATTGATGAATAAAAGGAAGAGAGTTGGTGATAGCACAGAGTCCTGAGGAACACCACTGTTGATAGATCTAGGAGAAGAACGATGGCCGTCTACAACAGTGGCTATTGAACGACCAGAAAGGAAGCTAGCGATGAAGGCACAGATAGAAGGATAGAAACCGTAGGAGGGCAGTTTGGAAATTAAAGATTTATGCCAGACTCGATCGAAAGCCTTTGAGATGTCAAGTGCAATGGCAAAGCTTTCGCCAAAGTCCCGAAAGGAGGATGACCAGGTGTCTGAAAGGTAGGTGAGAAGATGGCCAGTGGAGCGACCCTGACGGAACCCGTACTGACGATCGGAAAGAAGGTTGTGATAGGAAAGATGCCTTAAAATTTTTCTATTGAGAATTGACTCGAAAACTTTTGAAATACAGGACGTTAAAGCAATTGGACGATAGTTGGAGGGTTGGGAGTGGTCACCCTTCTTTGGGACTGGCTGAATGAGAGCAAACTTCCAGCAAGAAGGAAAGGTACAAGTTGACAGACAAAGGCGAAAGAGTTTACCTGGGCAGGGTGTAAGCACAGAAGCACAGTTCTTGAGAACAACAGGAGGGACCCCATCAGGCCCATATGCCTTGTTAGTACTGAGGCCAGTGATGGCAGAAAATACATCAGCTGAAGAAATTTTAATGTCAGCCATGAGGAAGTCAGAGGGGGGAAGTGATGGAGGAACAGCACCTGAATCGTCTAAGGTGGAATTGGAGGAGAAAGTCTGTGCGAAGAGATCTGCTTTATCAGTAGAAGAAATAGCTACAGAACCATCAGAGTAGAAAAGAGGAGGGAAGGATGATGAGGTAAAGTTGTTAGAAAGGTTTTTGGCAAGGTGCCAGAAGGAGCGGGAAGAATTCGAGTTGGAGAGTTGAGAGCATTTAGTACGGATGAAATTATTTTTAGCAGAGCGAAGAACAGACTTAGCACGATTCCGGGCAGAAACGTAAAGATGATGTGATTCAGGGGTGGGTTGGCTCCGGTACCTTTTGTAGGCCCTCTCCTTGTTGCAAACAACATTAGAACAAGAGTGATTAAACCAAGGCTTTCTTGCGTTAGTCAAAGGATATGAGAAAGGAATGTGTGCTTCCATCCCCGAGAGAATAACCTCCGTAATGTGCAAGGCACACTCAGATGGCTCACAGCCATGGAAGCAATAATCATTCCAGGGAAAATCAAAGAAGTACTGCCTGAGGGCCTCCCAGTCCGCGACTCCAAAATGCCACAGACGACGTTTCCCTGGAGGGTCCACAGGCCGTACCAGAGTGATAGGACAGGTTAAGGTGATAAGGTTGTGATCGGAGGAGCCCAACGGAGAGAAAAGATTATCAGAGTAAGCAGAAGGATTAGTTGTGAGGAAGAGGTCAAGTATGTTGGAGCTCTCTCCAAGGCGGTCAAGGATACGGGTAGGGTGCTGTACAAGCTGCTCTAGGTCATTAAGGATAGAAAAGATGTAGGCTTGTTCACCAGGTGGATCAGTGAAAGGAGAAGAGAGCCAAAGGTGGTGGTGAACATTGAAATCTAGAATGGAGATTTCAGAGAAAGGAGAAATGGATAGAATGTGTTCCATCGTAGAAGTAAGATAGTTGAAGAATTTTTGATAGTCAGTAGAATTAGGGGATAAGTAAACAGCTCAGATATATTTAGTCAGAGAATGACAGGAAAGCCGAAGCCAGAGTGTAGAGAATTCAGAAGAATCGAGTTCAGGTACACGAGAGCAAGATAAGTCATTGCGTATATACACACAACAGCCACCTTTGGCTTTGAAATGAGTATAGAGAAAGTAGGAGGATACAGAAAAGGGTCTGCTGTCAGTTGCCTCAGACAGCTGAGTCTCAGTTAGAAAAGAAGGTGAGGTTTAGAGGAGGAGAGGTGGTGCTCAACAGAGCGAAAGTTAGAGGAAAGGCCGCGAATGTTGCAGAAATGAAGAAGAAGTGAGTCAGACAGTGGTTCCAGGCACCTCGAGTCATCACCGGGAGAGGGGCGGATGGTGGGGGCATTTATGGTCCCCCCCCTGGGGACTCCGAGGCTTGGTGAAGAGACGCCATAATTTTTTACATTTTGGAAAGGGAAGTGTAGTGTGTACCGTCCATGAAGTTTGGTGTAGATGTATATATATATATATATATATATATATATGCAAACTAACCACAGGAGAAATGAAAGGAGCAACAGTGAGTACTTTCGTATATAATCTTCAGACAGAGTGAGACAGAAACGTAAAGGGTAGAGGTCTTTTATGCACACCCGCAGCAGGTAGTGGCACACAGAACAATGGATGAACTGAATTTTTACCTGCGGCTTAACTTAGGGTCACCTGCAGCAGGGAGTGGAACACAACAAAGGATGAACCGAATCTACAAAATGCACGTGACAAAGGAGGAGGGAGTAGGAGGGGAGGAAAGGGGAGTGGGAGGGAGGGGGAAGGGGAGAGGGGAGAGGGAGGAGGGAATAAATACTGCTGCTTAACTTAAGACCTAGAGGATTAATGCTTGGTGTGTCCCACACAGGTGTGACTACACCACAAGGAGATGACAGGGAACAATCACGTGTTAGTCTGGGGGATACTGCTTTAAAATTAATTCAGTTAACAATTTATCACACTTAAAATGACCATAGCTCATTTTTACACTCTTTTCATTTGTGCCAGAAATTAGACAAGATCCTATTACATTTCTTTCATCTAAGCTTTTTGATCTTGCTAGAATCTTGGAGCCTGTCCAGTCAATATGGTGATCACTGGATGCTTTGTGTTGAAATACCACTACTCTGTTGGCATTCCATCTGGAAACATTATCAAGCTAATTAAATTGTGCATTGTGAACTCTTCTTTTACCTTTGAAGGTAAATTTTACACAAAAATTTGGTATAGCCATGGGTAATCCCCTCTCCCCAGTTCTGGCAAATATTTACATGGAGTACTTTGAGAAACATTTACTGACCTCCATAAAGGAGCAAAACATAGTTTAGCTCTGATACGTTGATGATATCCTGTTCTTCTGGCCTAACAGTCTTCCCATTGATGAATTTCTCCTGCAATTAAATTCGTTAGTTCCATCGATTAAATTTACTCATGAGATGGAAATGGATAATGAATAGCCATTTTTGGATGTAAAAGTCATCAGGGACCAAAATGTTTTGAAGACTAAGGTATATAGAAAACCTACAAATATTATGTCATATGTGCATTACTATTCAAACCATCATATGTAAAAAGATCTGTGTTCATACCCATGTACCTAAGAGCATATAGTATTTCAGACCCAGAATTTTTAGATGATGAACTAAAAATGATTCAGAGCATTGGAAAGAAGCTAAAATATCCAAAAAGCATACTAACTCAGTGCCACAATACAGCCAAGAAACGATTCCTTGAAGGGAAAACTAATTAGCCAGATCGCCAGAATATTCAAAGAACCCTTGTCCTCCTCTTCCATGAAAATTTTCTTGATGTTGTTCACATACTGAGGAAACTTAATGAACAAGTAGTATTCAAATATGAGAACACCATCAAAAAAACCCTCATCAAGAACAGCCCTTTCAGTAATTCATGCGTTATTTACAAAATCCCGTGTAAAAGCTGTAACAAATTTTCCATAGGACAATCTGGAAAAGATTTGGAAACTAGAATCTCACAACATAAATACAGTGTCAGGACAGCCCAACAGAGTAGTGGTTTATTTCAGCACAAAGCATCCAGTGATCACCATATTGACTGGACAGGCTCCAAGATTCTAGCAAGATCAAAAAGCTTAGATGAAAGAAATGTAATAGGATCTTGTCTAATTTCTGGCAGAAATGAAAAGAGTGTAAAAATGAGCTATGGTCATTTTAAGTGTGATAAATTGTTAACTGAATTAATTTTAAAGCAGTATCCCCCAGACTAACACGTGATTGTTCCCTGTCATCTCCTTGTGGTGTAGTCACACCTGTGTGGGACACACCAAGCATTAATCCTCTAGGTCTTAAGTTAAGCAGCAGTATTTATCCCCTCCTCCCTCTCCCCTCTCCCCTTCCCCCTCCCTCCCACTCCCCTTTCCTCCCCTCCTACTCCCTCCTCCTTTGTCACGTGCATTTTGTAGATTCAGGTCATCCTTTGTTGTGTTCCACTCCCTGCTGCAGGTGACCCTAAGTTAAGCCTCAGGTAAAAATTCAGGTCATCCATTGTTCTGTGTGCCACTACCTGCTGCGGGTGTGCATAAAAGACCTCTACCCTTTACGTTTCTGTCTCACTCTGTCTGAAGATGTAATATACGAAAGTACTCACTGTCGCTCCTTTCATTTCTCCTGTGGTTAGTTTGCATACATATCTTCACGGTGAAGTGAAGTCTCTGCATATATATATATATATATATATATATATATATATATATATATATATATATATATATATATATATATATATATATATATATATATATATATATATATATATATATATATAAAACCCATTGGAGCCCAGTGTCCAGAGTGCTGGACAAAACTGGGAATTTTCAAATTTTAATAAAGTAGGAAACCCCCGGGCAGGGACCCATGAGCTTCGCGACTATGAGCCGACAGGCGGAGGGCGGTGCGCTTAGTACCCTCCCAGTGCAGTGCCTCGCCCATAAGCAGCTCTGCGATCCAATGGGATATATATATATATATATATATATATATATATATATATATATATATATATATATATATATATATATATATATATGAGTCTGGGGGTCTCTGGCCCTTGGTTTGGGTATGATTGATGGACAAACAAACAAAGAAACAAACAACGCGGCTCTTTTACATATATAGATTATCCATATGCTAGCTACTCGCCATTTTCCCAGGACTGGCCGCAAAATGTAAGGTTGCCTCGTGCACCCAGATGTGGTGGTGGTATGGAGCGGAGGAGCCTGTCTTGGCTGTGTGTGTGTGTGTGTGTGTGTGTGTGTGTGTGTGTGTGTGTGTGTGTGTGTGTGTCGGTTGCAGACAATGAGAACATTGCCAGACCACGAGTATCACTTACTGAATGGCTGGCCGTACGTGGCAGTGTGTTTGGCGGGAGTTTTTGCTGCAACATTCGTCAGTCCCTAATCTAGTGCTCTGTTCATAGCATGCAAAAAGAAATTCTCACTGTTTTACAGCAGATCTTTTGCAACTTTCACGGGGTTTTATGTGTGATTACTGGGGTAACAATGTTCCTTCGTCCCACTGTGCTGGTGATAGTGATGAAAGTTTTCCTGAGCACTCAGGTATCGGCGAAAACAGTGGTTTTGTGATGAAGTCGTACTATAGCAATAATGGTAAACTCTGCTGTGATACTTCTGAGGATAGTTTGTGTTTATGATGATAGTATTGATGACCCTGATTACGGTCTTAGTGATAATACTGGTAGTGGTTGCAGTAACTGTGATGTGTTTAAGGTGATGGTGATAGTATGAGTGTTTTAGGTGGTGGATGTGGTGATGTGGGTGAAGGTGAAGCTGCTGCCATTGCTGGCTGTGGTGGTTATGGTGATGATGACGGAGTAACAGGTCATCGTCAACATGTTCCTGCTGCCCACATAGAGAAAAAGGGCCGTGTTCATGTAAGGCAGCCAGAAAAGTGAGAGTAGAATGTGGCCAAGCAGAAGCATAGTACAGTTCAGGAATATGTTAGTTACGAGACAGGAAACGTTGTGAAAGCATGCAAAGTTGGTCCCCCATGCCGTGATGGCTGCTTAGAGAAGATAGGCAGAGAAGCAATAGACAAAATGTTTACCAGTTTCTGAGCAATTGGCAGTTATAATGCCTAGAATCCCTACCTTCTAAACCTGATACCTGATTAGGCAGTAAAAAGGAAGCGCACACACGCGGAGGTGAGCCTCAGACCATCCCCACTGTATATTATGTAAAAGTGGAGCACCGTGAGATCAAAGTGTGCCACTCCGCCTTCGCATCCATCCATGGGCTGGACAAGATGAAAATGGCCATTCTCCGGCAAAAGTGCCGTGAGTCACCCAAATGGGACCCCAGTGCCTGACAAACGTGGACACAGTCCCTCTCCACTTACCATCACTGGGTAAACCTTGGAGCCTGAGCACGAACACATCCAAGGTTTACCTCTCACTGCGAGTCACCACACCCGTGCCACAACCCCTCACCGACGTCACCTGGAGGCTTGTACATGGGCGTCCGGAGAGGGATGGCAAGGGGGGGCAGTTGCCTCCCCTTGGAATTCCAATGTGTGTTTGGAACTTCCTGGACGTCACGTACGTTTTCGTTCCTTTGAGTTATAGCATATCAGCATAAGAATACTTTTCAACTGCGATTTAAGTACATCTTGATACTATACTTTATAGTGAATTATATGACCATTAAATTTACCATTTCAAAGTTGAAAGAATAAATATTGATTTGAGTCAATTCATGCATTCTGTCACTTCATGCATTTGATGTAAGTCATGTAACTCATGAACTATGCCTATTTGGAGTATGTGTATTTTGATATATTATAACCGCACATAATATTATATGTATAATTTCTTGTATTTTGTCCCCGCTTACAAAAAATCCTTCAGACGCCCCTGGGCTTGCAACAGCATCACCGAGCTCTGTCTCAACTAAATGACGTGGATTAACCACAACAGAAATGGTCAGTACAAGGTGTCAGAGCGCTTTTATAGAATGGTGTTCGCACGAGATTACAACATCGTCTTCCAGTCACCAAAGTCAGATGTTTTTTTAACATGTGAGCTGCTTAATCAGGAGATCAAGAACCGACATTCAAGACCAGCTGGCTGTACACAAGGTTGATGTTCAAGTGCATCGAGACTTCCTGCATCAGGATATATATATATATATATATATATATATATATATATATATATATATATATATATATATATATATATATATATATATATATATATACCATTAATAACCGCTTTCACTGCAAGAAACCCTTGCTAAGCTTAATTAAATTGCTGTAGATGGCAAGAATAAATCCAGCTCAGATGCACGGGGTGTCATTGAGAAGTTTGAGCTAAATCACAGTATGACATTTTTTGCATTATGTTACTTAATTAACCAAGCAAAATAATGCGCTCCCACGCACTAACAACACATTCGTCAAAACACACTCATGAACAACAACAACAATGAGACACACACACACACACACACACACACACACACACACACACACACACAGCAGCACTAGTTCACCTTTTAATACCCTCACACATTCACACCTCGTGCGCGCGCGCACGCACACGCACACGCACACACACACACACACACACACACACACACACACACACACACACACACACACACACAAATCTGCACCCAAACCCTTACACACTATCATTTTCAAATTCACGCCATCCCCTCCTCTCTCTCTCTCTCTCGTACCCTACCGTCTTCACACCCCTGGCATTCTCAACCTCACGCTCCAACATGGTCTATTCTTTCCTGCCGTCATGATCTTGACATCTGTCGTTTCTTTAAGGAGGCTGAACTTTAGGATATCCGCCTGTGTGTGTGTGTGTGTGTGTGTGTGTGTGTGTGTGTGTGTGTGTGTGTGTGTGTGAAAATTTCTTTCTGGGTTTGTCTGCCTGAGTCCGAAGAAATTGTAGCTTTATCTATAAAATCCATCAAGGCAGAAATGTCTTCAAACCACGACTGCGTTTATTATGATTACACCACACGAACACTGTCCATTTTACTTTTACAAAATATGCAATAAGCAGAAGGTGGGAGGGGGGTGTATACTAACACCAGCATCTCCATCACATGAAAGGGCCTCCAGCGCATATAATTTCTGCCCTCAGTGGCCTTAATACTAATAATATGGCGCACGGGCCACATGGGGCCCTCCCTATTGTTATTAGGAACTGTGCGTCTGTGCTGCCACTTTTCCAAGGTAAATTCTCTCGACTTTGTCTGTCGACTCGGTCGTTTCCTTCATGCTAGCAGCTCGCTCTTATTCAGCATGTTTCGAAGAACGGTGAGTCCCACCCCTCTAACTATAGCCCCATTGATTTAACATCCTGCATTTGTAAGGTTTTCTAATCTTAAAAAAATATTTAAATGTAAAAAACTTTCCTATCATAACCTTCCCATCACATGAATGGTTCCACCAGGGTCTTTCCATTGGCGATCCTCTCACCTTCCTCTCAAACTCATGGGCATTCTCTTTTCGGGACTTTGGCGAAATCTTCTCCATTGCACATGGCATTTCAAATGGTTTTGACCGAGTAAGGCGTAAGTAATTAATTATCATATTGCCCTCTTAAGACTCTTCCTTTCAGTTCGTCCTGTAACTACTGTTGTGGACGGCCGTTGTTCTGTTCTCCTAGGTCTAGGATTCTCGACCTTTTTCCTACCAAGTACCCCCTGAGTAATCATATCGTCAACCCATACCCCTATTAATCTGACACCGAATATGATGGTAATATATTAAGACTGTAATGAATATTTTCAAATAGTTCAAATTGTAATGGCCTTATTAAGCAGTTAAGCATTAACATCATAGTCAATGCACAGTCGCCCAAAGAAGAGATGGCAGAGTTTCAGATTGCTTCGGTCACTCTGGACTGCCATACGTTCAATGAAAGTTTAATTAATATAAAGTAAAAATTCAGTACTTTCATCGAGGCATATCAAATAAAACACATATTATGCTAAAAATCCTGTAAAATGAATAACACAAGGCAGTGATGTATTAGAAGTTAACACTTACATACATTTCCCGATTTAAATGAATGTGTAATGTATTATTTCGCGCGAGGCACACTGTAGAACCCCATGTTCCTGAAGTATTTGCTTCCCAGGATTTCAAATACAGATGCTTTAGTACCGAAGAGCAGTTAAGGAAAATTCTTGTGACTGCAGTACATTACCTTATTTTCAAATGTTATGGTGATGACTCAGGATCATGAATGCCAAAACAATGAAATTATTCTTAGTAATGATACCCTACCTGCGGCAGCAGGAAGACCATTCTGTCTTCTATTCCTTGTCTTCCCCTCGCTTATAATAATTATGATTGTATACTTTATGCCCAAATTAGGCAAAATTATTTTCAGTTGTAAGGAGGTATAACAGATGTCATCCTTTTCTCTTACAGTAGACAATAAAAACGATCAAAGCAATATAACTCTTGCAGTGCAGAAGCACATTTTTTTTTTTTTTGCTTTTTTAATCTAATATTTATCTTTTTAAATAAACCGCTGTTCTGTTTAGCTGAAATGCTAATTTGGACGTTTTGAACCCAGAGATTTGTTTATGAAGCTCTGCATTTTAGTATGTTTGCCAAATGCTTATGCACTGAGAACACTAAGCTATGACAAGCTGGCATGCTCCAAGGAGCTCTGACTCGGCAAATTTTCGAGGTTCTTTCTTTATATTTCATGCACTGATAGTTCTCTGGCTTATGATAAATTTTCTAGAGATTGTTTTATGGAAAACTGGCCAAAAGCAGTGTAATAACTGCATGTCTTTGAGTAAAAGTTGTCTCCTTCTGTGATCGAACCATTTAAAATTGCACAGTAACTTACACCGCTTTTCTGCTTTCTTTGAGACAGCAGAATCGGAAATGAATGACTTTAAATTATTCGCTGCCGTTGTAACGAAAATTATTTGGTATTACACACTTACCCATAGAACATTTATGGTCAACTCAGCATATTTACTGAGTAATATATGTGGTCGGCAATTTCCCAGTTGGTGGGAAAGTGGCGACCAGAGGAGAGGGACTCGCTCCTGTCAGTGCTCCGATGAGCTGCCAATTAGTCCAGCAAGCAATAATGAGCTTGGCCTGCTACTGTCGATATATTAAATAATTAAATTAAAAACGATTTTTACCCATCCATTTCATTTTTTTTTTTTTTTTTTTTACACTTTTTTGGGCTTACAGCCTGGGCCTTGGCCCAATTTGGTCCAAAAGGTAATCAGGTGATCAGAAGGTCATAGCTCATCATCCCTCTAATTTTAGTCAAAATTGCACCAGTAGTTTTCGCGTAAAGTTGTTAACAGACAGACAGACAGACAGACAGACAGACAAACATACAAACAAACGAACAAACAGACACAGACAAACTGAATGAAAATACCCGTCCCCAAGCCCCTCCGGAGCGGGAACGGGTAAAAAAAAGTCATCAAACTGTGAGTGTTGTATCACACAAGATTAACTAACATCTAAATATGAAGTTACTCGGATATACCAGAATTCTGAGGCGTGTGCAGAAAAAAAAAATAAATAAATAAATCGTATCGTACAGGTACTGTACAAGTGAAAACAAAACCCGTCCCCGAGCCCTTCCGGGGCGGGGACGGGTAAATGTCATCAAACTGTGGGTGTTAAATTACAAAAGATTGACTTACATCTAAATATGAAGTTACTCGGAAATACCAGAAACACTGAAGCGTGTACAGAAAAAAAAAAATAATAATAAATCTTATTGTACAGGTCTTTTTCGAATACTAGCATATAAACCCTTCTCCAGCTACACCCCTACACACCTGATTTCCTCCAAGGACCTGTTCCAGCATTGACAGACTTTACTCCAATGACATGCTTTCCCCCTTGAACCTATTTGTCTTCATGGACCTGTTTTTTCCTATGGGCCTATAATCCACGTTGACTTTTTGTTCGTGGTCATGTTTTTCTTCAAGACCTCCTTTTCTCCCATGGCCGTATTTTTCTCATGGGCTTTTTTTTTCCATAGAACTATATATACCATGGACCTATTTTCATCACTGACCTATTTTTCCCTCTTGGACCTAATTTCCTCATAAACGTATTTTCTCCCATAGACCGATTTTCCCCATATATATATCAATGCTTTCCCGATAGGTAAACACAAATCCCAACATGAAACTGTTTTCCCCTGTGAACCTATTTCCTTCATTAATCTATTTTTACTCACCGAACTTGTGTTCCTACTTAGATTCATTCATCCAAGGGCATATACCTCATGACACTATTTTCCCACATGGACCCCTTCTTACCATTATCTTGTTCACCCCATGGACCTATATTCCCACTCGCAGTCACCCACCTACTCGTACCTACCTGCCCTGTTCGTGCCATCTCCCCTCCTGCCCACACAACCCACCCACCCAATTTACTCACCCCATATCAGCACACCCATCCACCTACTCCACCCCATCTATCTATCCTGCCCACCGATTTCACCCACCTACCTACCCATCCTGCCCACAGACCCCATCCACCTTCCTCTCCAGCCTGCCTGGATTTTCACTTACCCCACTCACCTAACCCACACCACCCTGTTTGCCAACTCTACCCACCCGCCCCACCCCAACCAATTCACCCTAACCCAGCCTATCAATTCTCACCCACTCAAACAACCCTTCAATCCTTTCCGCACACCCTACTCACACTGCCAATCCACCTACCCGCTCCATCCATCTCACCCTACCAATCCCACTCATCCACCCGTCCATTCACCAGTGTCCAACAACATGACTTGCCAGTTTACACACACACACACACACACACACACACACACACACAAAAGCTGTCCTTCTTCAGCAGAAGACGAGGGCTACTATACTCATATGTTTCTCATGCTTTGACACCAACGTGTGTGACGGTGCAAATCAGCTCTGGATCTGCAAACTTTGCCACGCAGTTGGCATGTCAAGTCCGAATTTGCTTGGAAAACTCTATTTTGGTTGTGCCTCCGTTGTCTATGCTCTTCTCTGGCTAGGTTGCAAGCTTCTTCTAGATGAATGGTTTCTTCATTGTAGAGGATTCGCCATTGCTTTCTGTCAGAGCCATTGCTTTCATTCAGAGGCATTGGTATCAAAATCCTTTGGTATGATGTTGCATTTCTTCAGTGTTATCCTTATATGATCTCTATATCTCTTCTGTCCCCCTGGGTTGCGATGTGCTGCAGGGAGTTGGCCATATAGAACCTGGCGGGGAAGGCAGTGTTCAGGCATCCGGAGCCCGTGTCCGGCCCATCGCAGCTTTTTTTTTTTTTTTTTTAGCCAGCTTGTTACTGGTAAGTAGTCCAGGATTCAGCACCGTATATGAGAGTGGAGAGGCATACAACTGTATAAACTGATACTTTTGTCTCAATTTTCAAGTTAGTGTTTCCAAAGCCTTTGGATCTGAGATGCCCAAAAGAGGCTGAGGCTCGACTGATTCATTCAATGACTTCTCCTTCAATGTTGGATTTAGTTGTGAGCACATTTCCAAGGCACGTAAAATTCTCCACCTGTTTTATATTTTCGCCATTTATCTGAAATGCAAGAGGCTCTGCTGCTTTGTTTCTCAGAGCTATCATTTCTGTTTTACTTACATATATTCGGAGACCCACTGCACGATATATGTTGGAAATGTTGGAGAGGGACTTTTGTAGGGCCTCTGGGGTATGTGCAAAGACAACACAATCATTAGCAGATTGTAGCTCTAGGAAATGAGCTACTTCTGTCCTTGATTGTGTTTGAAGACGTCAGATTAAATAAGTTACCATCTAGATGGAATTGGACTTTTATTCCATCATCAGGGTTCATTTGCTGGTGACATAAAACGGTGACTGGAGTGAGATAGATGTTGAAAAAAACAGGAGCCAGCACACATCTTTGCTTTACGCCCATATCCACAATGAAAGGTTTGGATTTCCTCCCACCTACAGAGCCATGAGTATCCGTGTTGTCATGCAGACTCTTCAGGATAGTAAGAAATTTATTTGGAACTCCAAATTTTGAAAAAGCATTCCATAAAAGTTGTCTGTTGACAGTCTCAAATGCGTTTGCAAAGATCAATGAATGCAATATACAAGTCGCAGTTCTGCTCGTGGCAATTCTCTTGTATCTGTCGGGCAACGAATATCATATCAAAGGTACTTCATTCCATCCGAAATTCACATTGTGTTTCAGGGAGTGTTGACTCAGTCAAATGTTTTGTCAGTCTGGATAACATTGTCTTGGTTAGTATTTTACTAGCATTCACAGGAAGGAAGATGCTTCTGTTGTTGTCACAGTCTGAGCGGTCCCCTTTCTTCTTGTAGATGGTTATAATATCTGAGGTAAGCCATACAGATGGAATTTGTTTTTGGTTCCATATAGTCAGTTTGAGATTATGGTGGTGCTGGTGAAGTAACTGGCCACCCTCTTTGACCAGTGCAGATAATATGCCATCAGGGCCAGGGATTTTGTTATTTTATTAGAGACTGGATGGCCTGAACAGTTTCTGCAAGTGCAGGTGGGGGACATCAAGATATGCTGCTTGAAGTGTATTTAGGATGTTATGGATAATATTAGGCTCCAGCAGGTTTCTTCGATTCATAAAAGTGTTGAAGTGTTCCGCCCATCTTTCTAGGATTGTCTCTCAGGAGCTCTCCTTCCACTGATCAAACTGGGTTTATGTTATGTTTCGTTGGCCAATAGATGATTTTAACGGACTTGTAGAACCCATGATGTTCATTAATATTAACCAGTCTTGACAGCTCTGTTGCTGGCTCAGTCCACCATTAAGTTTTCCATGTCATGCAGTTTTCTCTGGGTTTCACTTCTGAAATTCTGGAATTCAGTTTTTAGGGTTAAGGAGCTAGGATGAGCCAACCAGTTGTTATGTGCTCTATTCTTCTCTGCAAGATCGTATATGCCCTCAGCATTTTCATCAAACAACTCTTTATGGTGGCAAGTGGAGAAGCCTAGTGTTTCTTCTGCAGTGCTTTGGTGTAGTGTCTTAATGTTTAGCCACACTGCATCTAGGTTTCTTGCATTCTTGTTTGGATCAAGTGGTGAGCATTGGGAGAGCTTCTCCGTAATAGCACTGTGAGAGATGTTACACGTTGCCACAGCCTTTAAGCTACTTCAATTTAGTTTCTTGATGGATGATCTGTGGTGCATTTGTGGGCGCATGACTAACTGCAGTTTGGTGACTATAAGGTTATGGTCTACGGAGCACTCAACACCTCTCATAGCTCGGGTTATAAGAACTTCTCTTCAGTCTTACCGCCTTACAATGACATAGTCAAGTAAGTGCCAGTGTCAAGATCGTGGGTGCATCCGTGTGGTCTTGTATTTATTCTTGAGTTGAGAGATGATGTTGGTGATAAGACTGTGTTCTGAGCATAAGGAAAACAGTCTAAGGCCATTGCTGTTCATATTGCTAACACCTTGGCAGCCTATAATGCCTTGCCAGAGGTGATTATCTTTTCCCACTCTGGCATTAAAATCTCCAAGTAGGATCAGTTTATCATTAGGTGATGTTGAATGAATGGTAGCATCCAAAGATTCATAAAAGGGAATCTTTGACAGTGTCCTCAGAATCAGTGGGACATAGACACTGATGAATGTTGCATACTGGCCTTTAGAGAGTGGTATGAGCCAGGACATCAGCCTCTCTGATATACCCACTGGTGTTTCTTGGATATTCTGTAGAAGGTTGCTATGGACTGCAAAGCTAATACCATGAAATCTTCTTACATTGTCTGGTTATCCCCTCCAGAAATAGGTATACCCTTATCTTTGCTTCTGTAAAGTTGCCCTCTCCTGGGAGGCGAATCTCGGACAAGGCACCAATGTCAGTTTTATATCTTTTCAGTTCATGGGCAATAAGGGCAGTCCTACAGTGTGGTCTTGTGCCACAGTCAGTATGAAGCAGAGTTTGCATATTCCAGGTAACAAATGTCAGCTGGATTCTTTGGGTTTTTCGACCACAATGTGGGATGCCTTGACAGACATGGTTATCTGCTAGGTAGTGCAGAGCAGCAAATGTTTAGGTCGCCTTTTCTAATCCCCTCCCCTTCAGGGGTAAGCAGTTGGGCATCCGTTTCCGGCTGCTTAGTTGCGCTGGATGCTGCCAAAGGCATGACCTGCTCCTATGCCATCATGCCAGCAACCACTGGGCCAGCGCCACTTTTGTGCAGGACTTGAGCTAGCGATGTCCAGCCACTTTCATGACCTGTCACTGTCACCCCATCCTGTTGCCATAGGTCTTCTGTTTCGTGAAAGATGAGATGGGAAGTGAGTCATGCAGTGGGCGTGCGCAATGAATGGATTTGGTATGATGGTGAGGGTGTTCAGTCCTCACTACCACGTGACTTAGCCCTTCCCAACCTGTGATAGTGACATGAAGATTCACGAAGACCATCTACTGAACAGGGTTGCAGGAGTGCCAGGAGCTCTGTCAGCTGAGCCTCGCCTTCTGTGGGACTCCACTCACGTATTTTTCGTTTGAGGTTTACTCCCGTAGCCTTGACCCAACAAGGGCAATCCACAAAGCAGTGGACCTGAGAACACTGAGTCTGACCCATCACTGATGGCCCCTCCAGCATGAGTAACCCTGTCCTCCTGATGAGTTTGGGGGGGGGATCTCCCTCTGCTGGTACGGCCCACCAGATTTACAGGGCATACAAGCCCCCCACCACGGCAAGGTGGTTCCCGTGGAGGGACACACACACACACACACACACACACACACTCACACAAACATAGGTGGAGCTACTTTCATATTATAGATAATGGTCTTCATACTCCATTGTTAATTAAATCTTCTTGACCATGCATTATATACTTGTACCCTACATGTTACCGGTATTAGTTTTATTTTGTTTTGTTTTTGCATCACCTTTGTTTCATTAATTCCTTGAATCAAATTGCATTCTCCATTGCTTTCTTATTGCTTTTTATAGAAAGATTTTTTCCGGAATAATATAGACTTTTCGGACTGAAGGGTTTAGATTTAACATTGTCCCACTGAATACACGAGGCGTTTCCTAAATTTAGTATAATCATCTGGAGGCAACAAGAACAAAGCGAAAAAGACCAGTAAAAAACGCCTTGGGACTGAATGGGCTAATACATTATTGCGACTCGCCAAAATTCTTATACAGTATAAGTTTTGCATAAAAGGCTGGATATCTCAGTCGAAACATACATGTACGTGAGGTTCAACCTGTCCCTCCTGTGCATCCCGTGCCATACTGTCCAACTTTACATCTATGTCTGGCCGGGCTCACCCAGTTCCACCCTACAAATGTTAACTGTCAACTTCACGTCCTTTACAAATACCACGTCAGTTTAAGTTTCACTTCTGTCAGTACATCTGTAAACCGTATTTTGTATTTTCATCAACCAGTACTTAGTTGATCTGTTATTTTGGTTCTTTGCCTCATAAGCACTATTCTCTCTCTCTCTCTCTCTCTCTCTCTCTCTCTCTCTCAACACACACACACACACACTACACATCTTCGCCTAGCATTTTTCCATAGTACAACCAAGTACCTCATTTCTCCTATTTATCCGCCCTGTGTTTACACAGGGTGGGGCATGCAGAAGAGGTGTGTGGTGTGAGACGTGTGGGTGGTGGTGTAAGAAAAGGAAGTGAATGGTGGTGCGAGGAAGTAAGTATGGCTGTGGCTGAGAAGAGACGGGCATATGAAGTGTGGCTGCAGAGGAAGGATGAGATGTCATATGAAAGGTATAAGGAAAAGAGGAATAGAGTGAGAAGGGCTGTGCGTGATGCTAAAGTGGCAGCAGATGAGAGGTGGGGTAGGCGGCTGACAGAGAATTTTCAACAGAATAAGAAAATGTTTTGGAAGGAGGTGAAAAGGGTGCGAAAGGGAGAGTCTGGGAAGGAAGAACGAGTAAAAGCAGAGGATGGAAGGATGTTAATTGAGATGGATGCAGTAAGGAAGAGATGGGCAGAGTATTTTGAAAGATTGTTAAATGTAGAGGAGGAAAGGGTGGCTGAGATTGTGGCGGATGGAAGGGTGCAAGGAATAAATGTGTTGGGAGAGTTGAATGATTCTTTGATCACGAAGGAAGAAGTGGAGAAGGCAGTAAAGGATATGAAAACAGGGAAAGCTGCAGGTATGGATGGGTGTGCTGTGGAATGCCTGAAGGGTGGTGGAGTGACTATTGTTGACTGGTTAGTAAGATTGTTGAATGTGTGCTTTGAGAAAGGTATGGTGCCAATTGACTGGGCAAGTGCTTGTGTGGTCCCGTTGTATAAAGGCAAGGGTGATAAGTATGAATGTACTAGCTTTAGGGGTATAAGTCTGTTGAGTGTTGTAGGTAAAGTGTATGGTAGAGTGTTAATTATGAGAGTTAGAGAGGGTACAGAGGGAGTGATTAGTGATGAGCAGTGTGGCTTTAGGATAGGGAGGGGATGCGTTGATCAGGAGTTTGCTGTGAGACAAGTGTGTGAAAAGTATTTAGCGAAAGGCAAGGATGTGTTTTGGGCATTTATGGATTTAGAGAAAGCGTATGATAGAATTGATAGGGAGGCTTTGTGGACTGTTTTAAGATTGTATGGACCTGATGGTAGGTTACTAAAAGGGGTGAAAAGTTTTTATGTAAATAGTAAAGCGTGTGTAAGAGTGGGAAATGCTGTGAGTGATTGGTTTCCCGTGAGAGTGGGGCTGCGACAGGGATGTGTGATGTCGCCTTGGTTGTTTAATATTTACATGGATGGTGTTGTAAGGGAGGTGAATGCAAGAGTTTTAGGTGGTCTGAGTCTGGTAAATGTTGATGGAGGAGAGTGGAATCTGAAGCAGCTGCTGTTTGCAGATGATACTGCACTGGTGACTGATTCAGAGGAGAGATTGAGACAGTTGGTAGAGGAGTTTGGAATGGTGTGTGAAAGGAGGAATTTGAAAGTAAATGAGAATAAGAGTAAAGTGATGAAGTGTACGAGGTTGATAGATGGTAGGGGGATGAATATAGTTTTGAATGGTGAGTTGCTTGAGGAGGTAGATTGTTTTAAATATCTAGGGTCACATGTTGCTGTGGATGGAAGAATAGATGCAGAAGTGAAGTTTAGAATAAATGAAGTAGGAAAGGTGCTGGGAGGAATGAAAAAAAGTGTTTAAATGTCGTTCGCTTAGAATGGATGTAAAGAGAAGGCTGTATGAGGGTGTTGTGGTACCGACTGCATTATATGGGGCTGAAACATGGAATGTGGGTGTAGCAGAGAGGAAAAGTTTGAATGTAATGGAGATGAGATGTCTGAGGAGTATGTGTGGAGTGACGCGTATAGATCGAGTGCGAAATGATGAAGTGCGAAGGAGAACTGGAGTTGTTCGGGAGATGGCTGGTATAGTTGAGCAGAGGGTGTTGCAATGGTTTGGGCATATGGAGAGAATGGATAATGAACGATTGGTGAAAAAGATAACTAGATCTGATGTGAGAGGTGTAAGGCTGAGAGGGAGACCACGAATAGGATGGATGGACAGTGTGAAGAGAGCGCTGGATGCGAGAGGGATGTCTGTTGAGCAAGGAAGAGTGGCTGTGCGTGACAGAAATAAATGGAGAGAAATTGTGAATGAATAAGTGATGACGCAGCCCTGAGGGGATATTCTCCCGCATTTGGTCTGATCAGCTAGTCATGTCAGGTGCGGGTAAGGGGATGGGTCTGTTATGATGTGGCAGGGGTAAACCAGTTCTGCTGTCGGGCCCTGCTGCGGATGTCACTGATTGCATTGCGCAGTTGACCCTTGTGCGGTGTGATGCGGTGAGGATCTGTCCGTTCTCCCCTTTGGGGCTAAGATGAGAATGAATGTGTTTGAATGGATGAGTAAATGGAGAGTGAGTCGTCCTGTCTCGGCTACCTCCCATTCCTTGGGGGAAGCAGCCTAGGTATATAGATAGATAGATAGATAGATAGATAGTGTTTACACCTAATGGTTCGCCCCACTTCTTTCCCTGCATCACGTTGCTGCATTGCCTAATGAAATTTTACGCAGCTTAAAAGGCCTGTTAAAGTGAGCTGAGAGTGAGAATTGTGACAGGGGTGAAAGTAGACGGTGTGAGGAGGAGGTAAAGATTAGTGACGTGAGGCGAGAGTAAAGATGAGTGACGTGAGGAAAGAGTGAGGGTGAGAGAAAGAGGATAAGGACTATGAAATGGGGCACTGGGAGATGAAAGTGAGGGTTGCAAGTGAAGATAGTATGAGAGTAATGGTGGGGAGATGGGGGAGTTGTGAGTGAGAGAGGAGAGTGAGGATGGTGTGAGCCTGAGAATGGAGGAGGGGATGTTATAGGGTGAGTGAAATAAGGTGAGTGGGATGAGTATGGGTGGTGTGAAGTAAAGTGAGAGTGTGATTAGTGTGAGGTGAAGATAGTGTGAGAGGGAGGTGAGCGTGGGGATACTGTGAGGTGAGAAGAATTGTTTGTGCACCGCTGCGGCCACACTTCCTGGAAACTTGTGAGCCACAAGATGAAACGAAGAACAAAGTTTGAACCTCAGACGTAGTTCTGTTCCTCATTTTCACTTTTCGATCACGTCTCTGAAAACATTGTGGCCGTACCATGAAGATGGTTTGAAGGAGGGAAGAAGGTTTAGGGTGTAAGGTGCGAGTAATTGTGTGGGTGAGTTTACAGGGAATTTGGGGTGTGTTAGATGAACGTGGTATATTTGAGTTGAGAGTGAGTGTGTATAATGACGGCAGAGATGTTAAGTGTGTATGATGAAGTGATATTAAGGACTGTGTGAAGATAGGATGAATCTAAGGAGTGAGCTCACAGTAAGGCAAGAGAGGAAAAATGCAGTGTTGTAGAAGGGAAAGGGAATAACATGCAATAAGTGAGACGTGTGTGAGGTATGAAGGCAGACTGAGAATGAGGTGAGGGTGCGGTGTGTGAGGATATAAGGGTAGTGTGTGTGTGTGTGTGTGTGTGTGTGTGTGTGTGTGTGTGTGTGTGTGTGTGTGTGTGTGTGTGTGTGTGTGTGTGTGTGTGTGTAATTCACCGGGTCGGTCAGAATCACTTGATGGTCGTGATCGTCAGCTTTTACCCTCCCGGAAGGGAGCTGAGAGCTCATATAGTCCGATCTAAGGGCAAGGCTGTGACCTGCACACACTCACACACCCGTCCCCTTGCTCAAGGGGGACAGTAACCGCCCACTTCGTCAGTGAAACTTTTCGCAGCCTGAGCGAGGCGCGAACTCCCGTCTGCCAGATGGCAAGCGAGAACGCTACCACTGAGCCAGCGAGCGGTGTGTGTGTGTGTGTGTGTGTGTGTGTGTGTGTGTGTGTGTGTGTGTGTTGCTGTAAGGTGAGAATATTTGAGTGAGTTGACGTGTGGATAAGATTTAGGAGCGTAAGTTTAGAGTGTTGTCTATGTCAAACACTCCTGTCGTCAAATTTCTAATTATTACAAAAGAAATCTCAAAGACTTACCTCATAATGCTTTCTTTAAGACAGGACCTTTCCTTAACTTCAGCAACACTTAACTCGATCATTCAAGAACTCTCAGTATCATCATAGTCTCCCTTGCGTTTGTGGGAAAGACGATATCTCATTACTCTTCTTCTGAAACGTGCTTCTCAGAGGTTGTGTGAGCTGAGCAAACTCCGTGCTCTCTAAAGTTTTCAGCATCCGACTCTCTTCAAGAACTCTTTCCCCCGCTTACAGTTGTAGGTAAGCTGAACACAAAGTCAACTGCACTTAAATTTAGGGTAAGGGAATAGTGAACGCTCATCCTCTCCCTGACTTCCTTCATCTACGTTTTCACCATAATGTTGCATATCACTCTGTATCGGTATTGCACTGGTGAAGGCTCTTCTGAACTCACTCTGTACCGTACGCCTACCCCCGTGTGGCAGAAAGACATCTGTCAGTAGCTACACACTTCCTTTCCTTCGCTGTTCAAACTCTCTAAAGTTGGAGTTAATCGATATTCTCAGTTCTTCATATACACAACTTGTCAACACTGGAACTGATTTCCTCTGCCCACTTCTCTGTCAATAGTCTACGTCCAGTCTCGTAAACGCAATGCCCCCAGGCATCTTGAAATGAACAGATTATAATTTTTTCTTTTGTTCAACTTTCCCAGGAAATGAAAACTTTTGCAGACTACCAGCCTTTGATGGTTTCATTCTCACCTTAAAAGTGCAGATAAGGTGAGAATGATGTCAGAGTGAAGTATGTGAGGGTTAGGTATGGTTGAAATTAAAGTGAGTATGGTGAAAGGGTAGGTTGTGGGTGAGGCTGGAATGAGAAGTGTGAGGTATGTGGCAACAGAATGGGAGAAAGGTTTGGTTGTTATTAGTGAGAGCTTCTATAAAGCGATTTGTGAAGGTAACCAGTGAATGGTAATGGTGGTGTAAGAGTGAGGTGTGTAAAGTACAGGTAAGAGAAGTGAGTGTCAGGCAAAAGGAAGATGTGTTAAATCAAGAATAATGATAGTGTTAGAGGAGAGGGAGAGGTGAATATTATATGTGAGTTGAGATTAGGTGTGGATAAAGAGAGAAAAACTCTAAATGAGCTTGGGATGAGGTTTTAATCAGTTCAAATTAAGAAGTTGGTGAAATGAAACTGAGGTGACCATCAGGTGTGTCAGGTGTAGGGGTAAGTGACATGAGGGGAAGCTGAGAGTGAGGTGTGGATGAGATAAATGGTGACGTGAGGGTTAGGTATATATTCGTTGAATACATGTGTGTGTGTATGTGTGTGTGTGTGTGTGTGTGTGTGTGTGTGTGTGTGTGAGAGAGAGAGAGAGAGAGAGAGAGAGAGGACGTGAGTATGAGGTGTTTGGGTGTAAGGTGTGTGAGGTGACGGTGGCGTAAGAGTGAAGTGTTTAGGGCAAAGGTGAGAGAGTGTAGCCGATGAGGTCAGAATGAAGTGAGTGTACGATTAAAAGGTAATACAAGTGGTGCCAGGCACAATAAACCTCTCCTGACAGCAGTTATGTGGTAACCATAGGAGTAATTGCCTTCCTAGTGTGACTGGAAAAATGTAGGGTAGAATACTTATTGATAGGGTTAGGCATATAATAGAGAAGCTAGCTGGAGAAGAACAAAGGGGATTTAGGATGTGTAGATCAGATATTTGTTCTAAGATGTTTAGTGGAGAAGTATCTAGAGAAAGGAAAGAAAGTGTATGCTGCCTTCATGGACTTGGAGAAAGCTTATGACAGAATAGATAGGCAAGGTATGTGGAAGGTATTAAGAATATATGGAGTGGATGGGAAATTGCTGAGTGCTGTGAAAAGTATGTACGAGGGAGCTAGGGCTACGGTGCGAGTGGATGGTGAGCTGAGTGAGTTCTTTGACCTAAATATGGGACTGAAACAGGGATGTGTGATGTCTCCATGGCTGATTAATATATTCATGGAAGGGGTTGTAAAGGAGGTGCAAGATAGGGCAGTGGATGTGGGGGTGGCACTAATGAATGAGGGTGAGGTGTGGAAGATTCCAGTGTTGCTGTTTGCTGATGATACAGTATTGTTGAGTGAAGATGAATGGGAGTTGCAAGGTTTGGTGAATGGATTTGGGACAATGTGTAAGAAGAGAAATCTGAAAGTTAATGTAAACAAAAGTAAAGTTATGGTGTTTGAGAAATATGAAGTCACAGAATGCACAGTGACGTTGGATGGTGAGTATATGGAGAATGTAAGTGCATTCAAGTACTTGGGTAGTGTGATAAGTAAGGATGGAAGTTTTGGGGAAGAAGTGCTTGAAGGGTACAGCAGGGAAGGAAGGCTGTTGGTTCACTGAAAGCAGTGATGAGAAATAGGGAAGTGAGCATGGAAGTTAAGAAGTCACTGCATGATAGTATTGTGATCCCTACCCTGACGTATGGAAGCGAGGTGTGGACTTTGCTAGAGGGGAACAAGTCAAGAGTGAGAGCAGTGGAAATGAGTTACCTGAGAGAAGCATGTGGAGTGACATGGAGGGACAGGTTGACGAGTGAAGAAATGACAGAACGTTGTGAGGTAGATGTGGATGTGATTGAGAAAGTTAGGAGAAATACAATGAGGTGGTTTGGACATGTGGAGAGAATGGAGAATGAAAGACTGACTAATAGGGTGTATGTAGGTGAGGTGGAGGGAGGGAGGGGGAAGGGGAGACCGAGGATGAGGTGGAGGGATGGAGTTGAGAGGTATATGAGGGAAGGGGGAGTGAATTGGGGGAGGGCAGTCAAATGGTGGGTGACGAGCAACTTGGAGGCGTTTTGTCTGCGGCCATCCTTTGAGGGATTAGTGCGTCGGGCTACAGATAGATAGATAGTACAATTAAAGTCTAACGTTTAAAGTCTAACGTTTTCAAGTTACGCCCTCTGAAAATCCGTGATATTGCGTTTGACCTTTCAAGTTCACTCAGGGTCAAAGGTCATGCTGCCAAATGAAAGCCCATATGAGACTTCCCGTATCTTGTTAATTGTATCTCTAGCTTCAACGAGTTTCGAATTATAACCCTCTGAATATCCGTGACCTTGAGTCTGACCTCTCAAGAACACTTACGGTCAAAGGCCAAGGTACCAATTAAAACCCATATGGGATTACCTATATGTTGATAATAGTAAATATCTGTCTATCTTCAATCAGTTTTGAGTTATAGCCCCCTTGAAATCAGTGACCTTGAGACAGACATTTCAGGGTCATTCAAGGTCAGAGGTCTTGATGCCAAATGAATGCCCGTATTACGAATTCCTGTATGCTCATGACAGTAAATATCTCTATCTTCAACTGTTTTCAAGTTATAGCAAACTGGAAATCCGTGGCTTTGATATTGATCTCTCATGGTCACTCGAATACCTCCAAAATTTAAACACTTTCTTCGGGGACCAGTGCCCACATATCCTGAAAGTTTTATGTAATTTCATTCGGCCGTTTTTCCGTAATGATGCTAGCAAAGAAACAAACAAACAAACTCGACCAAAAACAATACTTCGTCGGACTCCGTCCGGGCGAGGTAATAAGTGTGCTGAAGTGACAGTGAGATCGAAGTGATTTCAGAGATAGAAATGGTTGACGTGAGGTGAGACTGAGATGAAGTTGATATGAGATTAAGGTTAATGTAGACATATTCTGGTGATGGGAGAGTAAGAAATGAAGTGTAGATCAAAATTACTTATGGTGAAGTGAAAGTGAGGTGAGAGAGCTGTGAAACTGAGATTGAAGTGAGATGAAAATGAAGTGAAAGTGAGGTAAAACTGAGGTTAGAGTGAGGTGAGAGTGAGTGAAAAGTAAGGTGAGAGTGAGATGAAAGTGAGGTGAGACGGGAATCAGAGGTAAACGTAATTCTAGTGAAGTGAGTAAGGTGTGAATAGAGTAAAAACGAGGTAAGAGTGAAGTGAAAGTGTAGTAAAAGTGGGGTGAAAGTTAGGAGAGTGTGAAATAAAGATTGGGAAAGAATGAGGTGAGCGGCAAAAAAAATAATTGTGGTGAGACGAGAGTGAGAGCGGGGCGTGAGAAGGCGAACCAAAAGTTAGATGGAAGAATGTAAGAAAACCAGCAAGAAGAGTGGGGTTATGGGAGTAATTCTTTCACCGCCTCTCCTATTATAACTTTTTGCACCAGTTTGGTCCCCCTTAATATTGCTTGACCTCAGGGGCGCACCCAGGAATATTTTTCGGGAGGGGGGGGGGGCTTACAAATGAAAATTGTGGCTAGAAAAAAAATCAAATGCAAGTCACTTTTATTTTCTTTCAAGGAAGGAAATTTCGGGAGGGGGGCATGGCCCCCTTGGCCCTCCCCTGGGTGCGCCCCTGCTTGACCTCCTTGCTTGCAGGCCGGCTTTGGCTTTCAGCACGAAATATGTACCCGACTATCTATCTATCCAGACATCTGTAGATCTATCTATCTGTCAGTCTATATCTATCTGTTTGTTTGTCTCTATATCTATAGATTTATGGACCTGATTCTTTTCATGCAAAATGAAGGATACAAAGCAGCAAGCGTGCAAAACTGTATCTTCCAAAGAAAAGCAAATGAAAGTCAAAGTCAAAATTCGTTACTTTTTAGATGTATAAGGATGTTGCATTTGGGTGACTGGATGTGATCAGAGAGAATGACGGACTAACAAACACATTTTAAGAGTTTGCCAGATGTCTTCATGAAGAACCAAGAATACCTCTTAACTCAGTCGTTAAAGAGTCATACTAGGAGATGGATACAACACATGGTGAAAACAAGTTAAGAGCAGCCATAGAGAGCATCCTCTGCAAACGACTACACCAGACAACTCAGATCACCACCAAAATTTAATTCATTCTTCTCTGGGACACAACCCACATAATCGCAAAATTTCATCGATAGTCATCAGTAACTCTTTGAGATATGGAGAAACAAAAAACAATCGTGAACAGGGACTCGAACCTAGATCAGCACCAAAATTTAATCAGCTCTTCCTTGGCCTATGCCCAACCTATTCAAAAAATTTTATTGAAATCCATCAGTAACTTTATTCGTATATCATTTGGACAAGCAAACAAACAAACAGGGATGATCCTGCCATAAGCTGAGTGCTTGCCGGATGGATCCAATTGTGTCTGCATAGTTTTCATCGGCATACAGGCATTCATTTTGTGAAAATTTATTCGCACTTCACTTAATTGTGAAGCACAGGATGGGCTTAGGAAGCTAAAAATTGCATTGCCAGGTGCGCCAGACGTTTCTGTTCAATTTGGTTGAAAAAGAAAGCGAAATTTGAAAAAAAAAAAAAAAAAAAAAAAAAAAATTGGTGCCTGGGTCGGTTGCTGGATCCAGAAGATTTCCGGACCCACGGTTACTGAAGGTCTTCAGCCCCCCACCCAGCCCAGGGCCTTTGGCTGACTTTGATGAAAAACAATAGGCTTCCATGGAATACTTATATCTACCTTCTGATTTTTTTTTTTTTTTCAGAACAAATAACGCAAAATTGTGACCTGTAGAGAGCAGACAAACAAACAGGCAGACAAACATACAGAACTGACCAACATATTTGCCGAATCTTTCGATTCAGACAAGCAGTGAAACTGCAATAGGCAGAACGTTTCCTGGATGGATCCGATTGTGTCTACTTAGCTTTCACTGGTGTGTACTCAGTCGTGTGTCTGCTTAGTTTTCACCAGCGTGTAGCCAATCATTTGGCGAAATTCTTTTCGCGCTTCACTGCGAAGCGTAGGATGGGTTTAGGAAGCTAAAAACTGCATTCCTAGGTGAGCCAGATGTTTCTCTTCAATGTGGTAAGAAAAAAAAGTTCGATTTTTGTAATCTGTAAAAATGGTGCCAGGGCCACTGGGTCCCGACGATTTCCAGACCCATGGCCATTGAGGGGTTTCAGCGCCCCTCCCAGCCCAGGGCCTTTGAACCGATTTTGATGAAAACAACAGGCTTCCAGGGTTTATGGATATCTACCGTCTGATTTTTTTTTTTTTTTTTTCAGGACGATTGGTGCAAAACTGTGATCCGTAGAGAGCAGACAAACAAATAGACAGACAAACATACGGAACTGATCAACATGCTTGCCGAATCTTTCGATTCCGGCAAACAATGAATGCATAACTTTCTCCAACTTCGTTGGTGATGGTAATATAGTAATAATAATAATAATAATAATAATAATAATAATAATAACTACAGCAACAAGTAATAATAATAATAATAATATTATTAATAATAATAATAAGAAGAAGAAGAAGAAGAAGCGGTGCCAAGGCACAGCAAACCCATCCCCGGCAGTCATTAAGTGCTGACGTATAAACCAACAGGGTATCTAATCAATAATGTCACATATCAAATTTGGAGTAGATCGGGTGAAAATTGACGATTTTATGCCAATCTGAAATATTAGGCCCGACCCACCTGACATTGACCCCCTACCACTAATGAGAGGGGGGCGGTGACCCCCTTGATGTAATGAGGCATGTTATAGGATGCGGATTTGAACGCTGCACATTTAGGTTTTGGTTTCATGTCGATGTGACGAATTTGAAGGGAGTCATGGCGAAAAACTACTTTTTTTTTACCTTTTTTTACATTCTTTGGCCCTACAGCCTGGACTTTGGACCAATTTGGCCAATTTAATCCGGTGATCAGAGGGTCATAGCCCATCATTCTTGTAGTTTTAATCTAAATCGCACCAGTAGTTTTCGATTAAATTTGGTAACAGACAGACAGACAAACAAACAAACAGACAAACCGAGTGAAAGCAAAGCAATACCCTTCCCCGAGCCCCCCCGAGGCGGAGACGGGTAATAATAATAATTATAATCATCATCATGGTGATCATGATGATGATGGTGATGATGATGATGATATTTCAGTGCAAAAGCTATAGGAAACAGTGAGCGATGCATCACTGCCACGAAGACAGTGAGACACGTGGGAAACACTGTGAGTAAGAAGGGAGTTGAGGATACCAAGCACCACAGGCTCCATCCAGTATAAAAGAGTTTTATGTGTTAACCTCACCCAGCCAACACACACACACACACACACACACACACACACACACACACACACACACACATGCGTGCAAGGTCATATGAGTATTACTCCAATTCTTAGAGTGGAGTTTTAAGGTCATCAGCATAATCATCATCATAATTATAACAATCATAATCATTATAGCTATTCTGTTTCTTACTGGCATTGGGTGAACGCAATGCACAGCTAGGAACAGGAAAATGCAAACATAGAAACCATCAACAGAGTGCCCAGGAAAAATGGAAACAGTCATCCACTCACCATTCAAGTCCTGGAAATTCTTGGCTCCACCTCACAGGCCAAGCGATCCACACAAAACTGCGCTTCGAAGTATTTGTGGAGGAGAGCCATTCCGTCAACGGCCAATTTGAATAAGGGTTGCATTCGTTGTCATATGCATCTCCGTACATACTGTACTTCACCCATGTACAGAGTTTGGATTATAAAAGCACAGAGCCAGTTAAATCCGCATTAGCTTTGGGAAGCTGATTTCTCCAAAAGAAGTAATGTGATCATCCGCAGATAAGCCACGAAAAAGACGACAGTGATGAATTAAGAGAAAATGAAAGACTGAAACTTGTGTTGTTGAAGATAGGAACTAGGAGAGCAACTGTGTAGGATATTATATCGTGGACAGAAGGCTGAATCAGAATTTTAAGGCAGTAATGGTAACAATGTTCATGTATGTTGGGCAGAAATAGAACACAGATTAGAAGTTAATTCTGTTTTAGTCTGATTACGGGAGTATTGTAGCAACTGTTGTGACTGATGGTGCGAGCAGTGGGATAAAAAATGAAGGATGAAATCATCTGTATATGAATTCAGAAGTACAGATTAGATCACTGATGAGGAACAGAAATGGGGTTTTTGAGAGGACAGATCCGCAGTAACTGCTCTCAGATGCATTGTGATGGTGCGAAAAAAAAAAAAAAAATCGGCGATATTTAGATAACAACCCTTCGGTTCATGGGCACATGGAGAAGCACAGGAAGTGACTGTTAGTGAAATTTCAACGAATTGATATCTGCATGTGCAGAGAACAATAACTGGCAGCTTTGTTCATTCGTTCATCTCAATATGGAAATTTCAGTTAACGTCCGTGGCGTGCTCAAAGACTGAAGTTAAAATGGAGATGGGTTATACAGTACTATCAGCCACGCGGCCTTCGAGAGAGGAGCAGTGACACCAAACATGATATGGGCCTGCTCTGACATTCCGAGCATGCCCATGCAAAATTTTAGCTCATTCCACCCGGCGGTATGACCTACAGAGGGTTCCTATATCTGGCGATAAATCGGGCATAAATGTGCTTGTGACTGACCCCACGCAACTATTATTTATACCATCGTTGTCAGCTCGTCGTCCCGCGTCATTTGATGTATGGCACATCGAAATTCGAGGGGGTCAGACGTGGACAGACAACACACAGACAACGCTTATTCGCATAGTAAATTGATACTCAAAATGGGGACTTCATTTATCATACTTAATTAGTACTTATTGAGAGTGGGCGCTTTCTATTCTTTCATTTCTCAGTTCTTAAGTCCGTCAGTTTAATGGCGAACTTTCCACTTCAATCATACCACCACCACGCAATTATATTCAACTCTGAAAGAACCTCTAATAGTGAAAGGGTTAACAAAAGCTATATCTAGCCCCTTCAGTTGGAGAATATTATTCTTAGAAAAATCAAATCGTCTGCAGAAAACAAGAAAATAAAATATGTCATCGTATTGAAGAGGAAGTTTTTGGCAGGGAAGGAGTGTTTACTACCATTTCTAATGCCCTTTTTTGTTACTTTCAACCCTCCTACAGCCAGCCTCGCAAGAACCAATAAACCCCTTATTGGCTCCTTTCCCCTGTAGTTTTGTAACTGTAATAAATCATGACGTAATTTATTGCTGTTTTTTCTCCTTTGAAGCTTTGTAGCAGTAAAAGTCCGTACTGTAATCCACTGTTGTTCATTCTCCTTTGTAGCAGTGTAACCGTTATGAATTGTTCCATAAGTTTCGAGTCCAGGAAGGGACATTGGCTCGCCCTCTTGCATAAATCATTGCCTGACATTAATTTTCCGCGGTAAGAGTAACACTTGTTTTGGATATTTCGTTTTGATGTTTTAGCTTTACCATCGTAAAATGGCAAAAATCATCACCATCAGTATCGTCATCGTCCATTCCCTGCACCTCATCCTCATCATCGTCCTTATCCTCAGCCTCAGCCTCGTCGTCCTTATCCCTATCCTCATCATCATCATCAGCACCACCACCACCACCACCACCACTACCACCACCAAACACCACCACCACCAGCCGTGCCACCACCAACACCGCCATCAAAATCATAATCATCACCATCATCCACAACACAGCAGCAGCAGTGGCAACAAAATTATAACCCATTACCCTGTTTAGTGTGCTGGGTTGGCTCCAGCAGCAAAAAATGGAAAGCACTACTACAAGAGCTACTACGGCATTATCGTAGTGCACTGTGAAGCAGGCCAAACATCGATTCACTTTTATGTAAACATTTCACTGGCACTTCGAACATGTGTATGCAACCGATCAACTCTGGTATCATATCTTGGTCTGTCTTTCACGCTACATTCAACCTGCATTGTGTCCAGGCTTCTTGAATTGCATGCTTCTTGATATGGCTTTCTTTTCTTCAGTTTTCTTTAAGAGGGAAAAACGTTGCGAGCTTTCAGATTTCGACTGTTTCTGTTTTGCATGAAAATACAGAAAAACAAAAACAGAGAAGGAGAAAAAGACATATAAAGATAATGATAGTGATATAAACAAAGATAGGGATAGACAACGGAAGCTAGACTTTACAAAAACAAACAGAAAAACAGAAGACAGACAGACAGACACAAGGTGTCGATCATTCTTGAAAGTCACGCTTGGTGTGAGATGTCTCTCCTGGCAGGCGGGAAGGAGAAAGGCTGAGCCGGTATTTGCATATTGTTCCCGCCTTCCTCACAGCTCACACACTGCCACCACTTCTCTCTTACCCTTACCCTCATATCCAGTAACTTTATATTTCTCGCTTGTGCGAGACAATTTTCACCCGACACATTTTGAACGCCACGTCACATTACATCACACCACACCACATTCTTGACAACGTTTCAGATCCACTATGTATTTTGAACATCACATCACACATTACTGAACAAAGAAGTCCCAGTTTTCTTCACCCTCAGTCTCCCATCCTTATTCCAAACATTTCACTCTGACATATTTTGGACGTCACATCACATCCTTAGCCAGAAATATTTCTGACTTCAGACTTTGTTTATTTGTAAAACTTTTCTAACTTTTCACATCACCACAGTTCTATTCAAGGCAAACTTGTAACTCACCCCTTCACTTCGAGGGCATTGCCCAGGCTGAAAATAAACTTGATCCAGGAAAGACATATCGTACTCATGATACAGAATTTTAGTAACATCATATGCAGTACAACTTTAATTTTTACATTCCATCGTTCGAAATTACAACCATGCATCTAGTACACCAGTTATTAGATCTTCCACATGCCTCCACATTACGGCAAAAGCTTTACCATATATCTGACTCAGAACACATGTCACAAGTCATATCTCAGCCAAAATCTTGTTCCAATTATTTTAGAGTAGGCCTACCGTAATTTTGATTCTCTCCTTCGTTTCCAAGTTTCAGGTGCGATACACTTGGGTCGACCGAAAATACCTCCTGCATGACCCTCACGCCTCGTAGCACCCAGGTGCTTAATGGCAGGGTGGGAGAAGAAAAAGCGGTGCGGAGAGAGAGAGAGAGAGAGAGAGAGAGAGAGAGAGAGAGAGAGAGAGAGAGAGAGAGAGAATTTCTCTAGCCACTCTTCTTTTCTCGTCACACGTCACCTTTCGTGTTGATTTTGTTTATTGCTTGTATCACAGTTCTATGCAATAATAATAATAATAATAATAATAATAATAATAATAATAATAATAATAATAACTGATAATAATAATAATAATAATAATAATAATAATTAATAATAACTGATAATAATAATAATAATAATAATTAATAATAACTGATAATAATAATAATAATAATAATAATAATAATAATAATAATAACAATAATAATTATTATTATTATTATTATTATTATTAAACGTTGCGAGTGATGAGAAGGGTGGGTGGTGAACTGAATGAAAGGAAGGCAATGACTGATTATGTGTGTGTGGATGAAAGGATCTGTGGTAGGTGGGGGCGTTCACCATCCGCTCACTCGATGTAGTGCTGCTGTCAGGTGTCTGCCCTTTCCTCTCCTCCATCCTTCTTTTCTTCCATCCTCTTCTGTCTTTCTTTCCTGCATTCATTCCTTGTCCTTCTGCCTACGGGTGACTTTACACTCCCTCCTCTGTCTTTCCTTCATTCTTTCTTCTTCCTTCTGCCTGTGGGTGACTCTACACTGAGGTACAAGCCAAATGGTTTCCTGTACACTAGGAAACCATTTACTACGCTGGGTGGTAACCATATAACCAAATTTTGGCACCTGGTGGTTTAGTGAGTAATTATTGCGCTCCAATCGGATTGAGCCGGTGAAGGTTTATATCCATGGGATGGTTGGGGTTGATTGCTCATGTAATACCACTCAGGGATGAGTGAGTCTGGTCACTCTCATCTTAAATGTCTTGACCAACTGCCTAGCCCCCGGGCTCCTACGCTCCCGGATGGATAGATGGATGGATGAAAGGATGCAAATATGTGTAATGGATGCAACAGCATATAGAGGGGGAGTGGACTTTCTGACCACCACCAAGTGGTGGTCAGAATCAAGGTCCAAGTTAAATGGAGAAATAGAAGAAGGAAAAGACGGGAGGAAGGAATAGACGCAAGGGGAGTGGAAAGGTTACATGAGGATGAGAAAAAGGCAGAATATAAGAGAGAACAGGAGGAACGATTGGATAAATATGAATTGGAGCAGATGGGGGACGTGGAAAGTGTGTGCAAGATATTCACTGGACAAATATGTGCAGCATGTGAGGTGGTGTGCGGGGTGAAGAGAAGACAAAAGGGGGTGCAAGGAACAGCATGGTGGAATGAAGAGGTGAGATAGGCTGTGGCACAACAGAAGAAAGCATACTGTATAATGAATGGATGAGAAATAGGGGCGTGGAAGAAGTTGAGAGATGGAAAAGAGAGTTATATGTAGAAAGGAAGAGACAGGTGAAAAGATTAGTGAGAGAGAGTAATGAGAGAGTGGATGAGGAATTTGGAATTTGAGTGTAAAGTGGAGGGACTGTAAGAAAATGTTCTGGAAAGAGGTAAAGAGAGTTAGACAGGATGGCAATGAAGTCAGAACGGAAGTGAAAGATAAAAATGGTAGATTATTAGTTGAGAAAGGAGAAAAAGTGAGCAGATGGAGAGAACACTTTAAGGAATTGTTGAACATAGAAAATGAAAGTAATGCGAGTATAAGTGGCTGGGGAATGGCTGGGAGAAGGAGGGAGGTGAGAAGGCAGGAAGAAATCAGTAGGATGGAAGTTGTGGAAGCAATGAAGAAAGCCAAAATGTGGAAAGCACCCGGAATTGATGGAGGGTGTGGTGAAATGCTGAAGCATGGGGGAGAGATAGTACTCGTAGTAGAATGGATGTGGAAGATGTGCAGATTGGCCTGGAAGGAAGGTAGTATCCCGGAGGACTGGAAGTCAAGTATAATTATTCTCTTGTACAAAGGGAAAGGGGAAAAAGAAGTGTGTGGTAATCGTAGGGGCATTTGTCTTCTTAGTGTAATAGGAAAAGTATATGGTAGGATATTTATTGACAGTGTTAGGGAAATAACAGAGTAATTAGTTGGAGAAGAACAGGGAGGCTTTAGGAAGGGAAGAGGTTCTTTAGATCAAATATTCGTTATTAGATCTTTAGTGGATAAGTTTCTACAGAAGGGAAACAAGTTGCATGCGGCCTTCATGGATTTGGAGAAAGCATATGACAGGGTGGATAGACAAGGATTGTGGAAAGTATTAAGAATATATGGAGTAGATGGGAAGTTGTTGAATGCTGTGAAGAGTATGTATGAAGGTGCTAAGGCTGCAGTGCGTGTGGATAGCGAACTGAGTGAATTTTTCTATTTGAAGGTTGGACTGAAACAGGATGTGTTATGTCTCCATGGTTGTTCAACCTGTACATGGACGGGGTTATAAAAGAGATACAAGGAAGGGCAGTGGATGTTGGAGCGGCCCTAGTGAGAAGGGGCAGTGTTTGGAAACTCCCTGTACTGTTGTTTGCAGATGATACTGTGTTGTTAAGTGAAGACGAAGGGGAGCTGCAATGCTTGGTGGATGAGTTTGGGAGAGTGTGTAAGAAACGGAATCTAAAGGTGAATGTAGGGAAGAGTAAACTTATGGTCATCGAGAGAAGTGAAGTCAGTGAATGTACAGTAAGGATGAATGAAGAGGAAAAGGGAAATGTGAGTACGTTTAAGTACTTGGGCAGTGTGATGAGTAAGGATGGAAGTTTGGAGGGTGAAGTGCTTGAAAGGGTACAACAAGGAAGAGAGGTTGCTGGTTCCTTGAAAACAGTCATAAGCAACAAGGAAGTGAGCATGGAAGTGAAAAAGTTACATGACAGTATTGTGATTCCAACTCTAACGTATGGAAGTGAAGCTTGGACGTTGTTGGAGGGACAGAAGTCAAGAGTGAGAGCAGTGGGAATGAGTTATTTGAGAGGAGCCTCTGGGGTCACATGGAGAGACAGACGGACAAATGAGGATGTAAAGGGAGCGTTGTGGTGTGGATGTGGATGTGATGGGACGCGTTAGGAGAAACACATTGAGGTAATTTGGCCATGTGGAGAAGAAGGAGAGTGACAGACTGACGGGGAGAGTGTGTGTGAGTGAGGTGGAGGGGGAGAGAGGGTGAGGGAGGCCAAGGATGAGATGAGGGGATGGAGTGGAGATATATATGATAGAGGTGTGTGTGAGCTGGGAGCAGGGCAGTGAGATGGAGGGGGACAGGGCGACGCAGAGGCGATTTGTTTGGGGCCACCCTGTATGGGATTAAGGCGTCTGGCATTAGATAGATAGATGGATAGATTATTATTATTATTATTATTATTATTATTATTATTATAAGGGGATGGGTCTATTATGATGTGGCAGGGGTAAACCAGTCTGCTGTCGGGCCCTGCTGCGGATGTCACTGATTGCACTGCGCAGTTGATTCATGTGTGGTGTGGTGCGGTGAGGATCTGTCCCTTCTCCCCTTTGGGGCTAAGATGCGATTGACTGTGTTTGAATGGATGAGTAAATGAGGAGTGTGTCGTCCTGTCTCAGCTACCTCCCTTTCCATGGGGGAAGCAGCCTAGGTATATAGATAGATAGATAGATTATTATTATTATTATTATTATTATTATTATCTCTTACTAGTCATTTGTTAAGCATTGCATTTTTTTGTTACTGTTCGTTTGATGTTGTGTAATCAGTTTTACGTTTCCTTTGTTATTCCCATTTTCTGTTCACCCATGCACCCCTACGACATGTTTCATTCGTGTTGTCCCGTTAACTGTTTTATTCAGGTTAGGAGAGTCGGGTGGTTAGGTATAGCCTCAGAACTCTCACTACTTCATGTCCTTCCGAAGATGAATGAAATCGTCTGGTGGGTGCCTTCTTAAAATTAGAAGTACGTTTTATGCCAGTGACGGTTGTTGATTTGGTATTAACCACTTCGGCAACAGAATATACTTTGCATCGTTTTTGTTACCTTCAGACAATCTCATTCATCGTCAGAGAGACTTCTGGAAATGTCTGGGCTAGATATAGCAGCAAGAACACTTTTGCTCGAAAAATTCCTTCCTGATTATAACAAAATCATCTGGTCGGAGTGTACTTTGGCGGGAAAAAACTGTCGTCGTAATTAAGAGGGTAACATACAAGATTTAGATGGTTTGAATAACGAGTGAATGGTGATATAGTCCATTTTTTGCGGGGCACATGAAAGTTCACGTTCTATTTCAGTTATCTTTTTCTTTAATGTTTCATGAGCCTACTTAAACAATTTATACTAGTGCGAATACGATGATGTTGGAATTTATTAATTTTTAATCATCATCATCATCATCACCATCACATTCCTAGTGTTTTTACGAGGAAGTTAGAACCCTAAGCAGGAAAAACTCCCAGGAGAACTATCACCACAGCGTCCAACACTGGAAATTAGTATATCCAGGAAAGAGCATATACAGTATTATGTTTTATTCGGATTGAGTCAGTTAGAGAGAGAGAGAGAGAGAGAGAGAGAGAGAGAGAGAGAGAGAGAGAGGCATGTTAGCTAGAGAGAGGGCAGTCAAATGACAGAACAGGACAATACGAAGGCGATCTGTTTGTAGCCACCCCTTACGGGATCAACACTTTAGCTATAGACTGAGTGATATTGTAATGAATTAGCACAAAGTTAAGCATCTTGAATCTAACCGTTTAATTAATGATAGTATGATTTTTTTCCACGAAAGATCCACCATTGATATACTCAATATCTTGACTCATATCATCCATCAGTCAACTGACCAACATGAAGAAACTCATGCAGTAGCCCTTGATATTTCTGAAGCTTCTGACACAGTGTGGCACCTTTCTCTGCTGTCCAAACTCCCTTGTTATGGACTTGCGTTATTTGTTTTTCTGATTTCTTCAGATCTCAGCGACAGAAAGATAAGCTTATAAGTAGATGATGTATATTCCAATTTCCACTCAATCAATGTCGGCGTGCCACATTGATCAGTTCTGGCTCCAACCCTATTCCTAAATCATATTAATGATAGCTTACCTGTCACCCATAATCCCATCCATTCATATGCAGAAGACTCAACACTTCACAGTTCGTTCACACTTAAACACCCACGCACGGAGCTTAATAACTCTAACTCACAATTCAGTACAGCCGTCTCCATAAATTAAGACTTATCTAGGATCACTGTATGGGGACAAAATAACATTGTCTTATTTAATGCTAGTACAATCAAATATTTACAGTTTACTAATAGACACATATTACCAGATTCCTAAATAACATTCAATGCTTACAATATTCATATCTCTAAAAGTGTTGAATTCTCATGTTTCACTTAACAATGCCCTCAGCTGGACCTCTCATGTCAGATCACTTGCTAAAACTGCCTCAAAGGAACTTGGATTATTGTACAGAGTTCGTAGCCTCCTCAGAGACGAGCAGGTAGCTATAGTTTATAAGAGTCATGTGCGCTCTCGGCTGGAATATAGTTCACCCTTGTGGTGCACTAAAACAACCGGACAGAATCCAAAACAAAGCTGTTAAAATGATTAATGACCGTACAATTACAAATAAATTACCTTCCCTACAGGTAAGAAGGAATGTTGCCTCCCTTGCATTATTTTTCAGATACTTTTATGGCAAACAGGGCCTACTCAGACGAAGTTTCATATACTGTGCCACCTCTCCATGCCTTCCCCTGTGCTACACAAGCATCTGGTAATGCTCATGACTGGAATATCACTGCCATATTGCTGAACTTACTGCTATCAGAAATCTTTTATTCCTCGAACAGCATCTCTTTGGAACTCGCTTCCCCAGAGTTGTTTTCCCCCAAACTTCGACCCACAGCTGTTCAAGACCAACTGTTACAGATTTTCTATGAATGGAGGACACAAGTAATCTAGTGTATGGATTTTTTTTTTTTTATTCTTTTGTTTTTCCTTCCACTGTTCTCTTATTAAAAAATCTGTGTGTGTGTGTGTGTGTGTGTGTGTGTGTGTGTGTGTGTGTGTGTGTGTGTGTGTGTGTGTGTGTGTGTGTGTGTAAACAAAATAAAAATGTTTCCAACAGACTAGAAACAAACTTGGTGGAAGGATGAAGGCAAATCAATGGGCTGACTTGCTATTTTTAATAGAACACTACATGAAAGGTCAGTGTCACATGGCTTGGTCAAAGTATCATCGAGCACAATCAACGTACAGTTTTTATTCTACTTAGACCACACTTGGTGAAATGGAATGGTTTAGGTAAAAGCAAGAACGAAAGAAGTCAATTTAGAAAACAAAGTTGAAAGGCATAGGACAAGGTCAAAGTTCAAGGGGTTAAGTATTTTTTTTTTTAATTAGAACAAAGACCAAGGTCATGTGGCAAAGTAAACTTAAAGAATTTTATCCAATTTACACCGAACTTTGTGGAAGGATTCAGAGTAAGGCGCGATTAATGGATTTTTTTTCATTCATTCATTGCCAGACGCCATGTATCCTAAGCGGGGTGGACAAGGGCTTAGAGTTAATTGTTTTTACAGGGAGGGGCACTAATCCTCCACCAACCCCACTTGACACGTAGGGAGAACGTTATGCCAACAGCATCTGGTGTTCCCAGGCGGTCACCCATACAAGTACTAACCAGACCCAACGTTGCTTAACTTCGCTGATCGGACGGGAAGCGGTGTACTCAACGTGGTATGGCAGGATTTAATTTTTGAAAACAGCCAATTTTATGCTAGGGTCACAAGGGAAGGTCACATGGCAACGTCAGCTTAAGCATTTTTGATCTGACTGAGACTATACTCTGAGGGAGAATTCAGGGAAAGCCAAGGACGAAGGGTCTCGATTTTGAAAGCAATGGAAGATGGACACGGTCACAGGGCAAAGTCAAATATTCAGTCCCCAGACCATTTGGTGGCACACGGGTATTGCACTCTCTTGTTGCTTCTTGAGTATACATTATCTATCAGCACCAGATAACAAGAGGATCAGTAGTGAAAGAATACCAACCCCCATGACCCTCCTCTTCCATAACAGTCTCTACTCTCTCTCTCTCTCTCTCTCTCTCTCTGTCCACGTTTTTCTTTCTTGCCTCCTTCCTACTCTCCGTCTTTGCTCCTTTCACCTCATCCACTCCCCCTTACCTCCTCATTTCTCTTCTTGCTCCTCCACTCTCATTCCCCTTCCCCCTACTTTCTCATCTCACTCATTTCTCCTCAGTCTCCTCATCATCCTCACCCCTCATACCTACCCATTCTTCCCATAACTCCATTCTCTGCCCTTCCCCCACGTCCCGCATCCTACCCTACAACACCATTTCGCGAATTGAGAAGGACAGTACTATCTATCGATCTATCTAATGCCAGACGCCTTAATCCCATACGGGGTGGCCATAAACAAATCGCCTCCAAGTCGCCCTGTCCCCCTCCATTTCACTGCCCTGCTCCCAATTCACACCCCCCTCTGTCATATACCTCTCCACTCCATCCCTCCATCTCATCTTTGGCCTTCTCCTCCTTCTCTCCCCCTCCACCTCACTCACATACACTCTCCTCGTCAGTCTCTCACCTCCATCTTCTCCACATGGCCAACCCACCTCAATGTGTTTCTCCTAACGCTTCCTATCACATCCACATCCACATCACAACGCTCCTTTACATCCTCATTTGTCAGTCTGTCTCCATGTGACCCCACAGGCTCCTCTCAGATAACTCATTTCCACTGCCCTCAATCTTGACTTTTGTTCCTCCAACGACGTCCAAGCTTCACTTCCATACTATAGAGTTGGTATCACTATACTGTCATGTAGTACCTTTTTCACTTCCATGCTCACGCCCGTGTTTCTTATCACTGCTTTCCAGGAACAGCAACCTTTCTTCCTTGTTGCACCCTTTCAAGCACTTCACCCTCCAAACTTCCATACTTACTCAACACACTACCCAACTACGTAGACGCACTCACATTTTCCATTTCCTCCCTCATCCAACCTCACTGTATATTCACTGACTTCACATCTCTCGAAGACAATAGGTTTACTCTTCCCTGCATCCACCTTTAGATTCCGTTTCTTACACACTCTCCCAAACTCATCCACCAAGCCTTGCAGCTCCCCTTCGTCTTCACTTAACAACACAGTATCATCTGCAAACAACAGTACAAAGAGTTTCCCTATCTCATTAGAGCCACTCCAACATCCACTGCCCTACCTTGTATCTCTTTTATAACCCCATCCATGTACAGATTGAACAATCATGGAGACATGACACATCCCTGTTTCAACCCAACCTTCAAATAGAAAAATTCACTCAGTTCATTATCCACATGCACTGCAGCCTTAGCACCCTCATACACACTCTTCACAACATTCAACATCTTTCCATCTACTCCATATATTCTTAACACTTTCCACAATCCTTGTCTATCCACCCTGTCATATGCTTTCTCCAAATCCATGAAGGTCGCACACAATTTCTTTCCCATCTCTAGAAACTTTTCCACTAAAGATCTAAGAATGAATATCTGATCTACACAACCCCTTCCCTTCCTAAAGCCTCCCTGTTCTTTTCCAACTAATTCCTCTGTTCTTTCCCTAACTCTGTCAATAAGTATCCTACCGTATACTTTTCCTATTACACTAAGAAGACAAATGCCCCTATGATTACCACACATTTCTCTTTCCCCTTTCCCATTTTACAAGGGAATAATTATACCTGGCTTCCAATCCTCCGGGACTCTACCTTCCACCCAGGCCAATCTGCACATCTTCCACATCCATTCTACTGCTATCTCTCTCCCTTGCTTCAGCATTTCACCACACACTCCATCAATTCCTGGGGCTTTCCCCATTTTGAATTTCTTCATTGCTTCCACAACTTCCATCCTACTGATTTCTTCCTGTCTTCTCATTTTCAATTCTGAAAAACACTCTTGCCACATTTCCCAGCCATGTTGCACTATTGAGGATGCGATTATATTGTTAACAAGAGTTATCATATAGTGCAGACCATCATCCTCTGATCTCCCTCTTTTTACGGAAATATTATGCGGAATCGTGTATTGAATTGCACAGTATATCCCTTTGCATTACCTCTTGTTGTGGTCATAGACTTCGAAGGGTTACCATGCATTCCGGATCTTCTCTCCAAACCTCATTTCTCCCATCACTAATTATTATGGAGTTATGGTACATACCAGGACTAAAATTCAGTGGTATACTTTGTTGGAGTACATCCCTTTGGTATCGTAGAATATGCAAGATCAAATCAATCAATCATTTCCTGTGGCACCCTCGGGGATGCATAGGGCCTCGATGAACTCACACCACCACATCCTATCTTGTGCTAACTCCTCAAGATCTCCCCAACACTCATCTCCAGCTTCCCGTCTCATTGTCCTCACCCACGTCTCTTTTGGCCTTCCTCTACCTCTCCTACCAGGTGCCACCCACCCTGGTGTGCCTCGTACTATTCCCTGTCTCCTATATACATGTCCTAGCCACTTCCATCGTGAGAATCTAACATATTCATCGATCGGCTGCACTCCCGTTATTTCTCTAATTCTACTATTTGGTATCCTTTCCCACCACTTAACTCCTAATATTCTTCTAAGTGCTTTATTTTCAAACACCAAGAATTTATTTTCCATAGTCACTGTGCTGTACCAAGACTCATTGTCCATAAATTAAGATACTCCTAACCATTACCTTATAAAGTTTGATTTTTGTATGCACAGAGAAATTGTTATTATTCCAAATATTTTTAAGCATTCCTATTGCCTGATTACCCTTCTTTAACCTTTCCTCGAATTCAAAGTTCAAAGAACCATCCTTGGCTAAATAAGTACCTAAATATTTAAACTTATCAACTTGCTTTATAACCATACCTCCAATTACACATTCCTGCGCATTTTCCATATTCATATTGATTATTTCAGTTTTTCCACAATTAATAACCAAACCCACCTTGCGACCTTCACTCACCAAACAGTCCAACACTCTCTGCATTTCTTCTGGCCCATCACAAATCAAAACTATATCATCTGCATAATCTAAATCCAAAAAGTTTCTATTTCTCTCCCCAAAGTATACCTGCACCGGTTTCTGTTCCAACACGTTTCTTAATGTAATCAATGACCAATATAAATAGTAAAGGCGATAGAACACCACCTTGAATTACTCCGGACTTGACTTCAAACGAATCACTCAGACAACCATCAACCATCACTTTACAAAATGTGTCCTCATGCATGTTCATAATGACCCTCACAAACTCCTCTGGTATTCCATAATGTCTCATGATCTTCCCCATAGACTCTCTCGAAACACTATCAAAAAGCCTTTTCAAAATCAACAAAACAAAGACTTAACGGTACTCTCATTTCATTAACTTGCTGCATCAAATGCCTAACTATAAAGATCTGATCATTGCAACCACGTCCTTTCTAAAACCAACCTGTTCATCCCTCAGAATACCCTCAACCACCGGCTCCAACCTATTTAACAACACTCTACTGAAAACTTTCAAAGCTATCGGTGACAAAGAGATTCCCCTCCAATTACCACATTCACTCAGGTCTCCCTTCTTCGGAACTTTAACAATTACACCATTCTTCCAAACTGATGGTAGTAACCCCGTCACCCATATCTTATTGAATAGCTTGGTCAAGATCATTATTAATCTATCCCCCTCCACTTTAAACATTTCCGGAAATAAACCATCCTCCCCTGGTGCCTTATTATTCTTTAACTGTTTTACTGCTTTCTCCACTTCTGCAAGCCTCAACTCTCCTGTTTCTATATTTAAATCTTCCTGAGCAGACGGTATATCCTCTTCTGGTGGTATTGGTCTATTAAGAACTGTCTCAAAATGCTCTTTCCATCTATTTTTAATATCTCCATCTTTGGTCAATAAATTTCCTTCCCTGTCTCTAACTGGTATTTCCTTGCGTTTACCTGCATTACCACTCAGTTCTCTAATCGATTCATATGCTATTCTTTGACTCTGTCCATCATTTTTGTTTATTAGGATTTCAGTCTCAGCAACCTTTTCATCCACACATCTTCTTTTATCTCTCCTAGCTAACCTTCTTACTTCTGAATTCAAACTCCAGTACGCAGCTCTTGCTAATTCAATCTCTCGTTCATCAACGCATTGCATCTCACTCCTCAATTTAGCCTCACCTCTCTTTTTTATCATATCCCACGTTTCCTCTGATATCCATTTCTTTCTCCTGAATCTATGTCTCCTTCCAATCGTACATTCAGCAGTCTCATGCAAAATTTTATTCACATCCTCCCACATCTCATCTACACTTCTCTCCCCCTCTTCCAACGTTTCCAACACCAAAAACCTATTTCTGCATTCTAATCTGAATTCCTCCTTTTCTTCTCCTTCCCTTCTAAGCTTAACAATATCGTATCTACCAACACCAGATTTTTCCTTCTTCTGATTTTTAAGTTTAAACCTTATTTTTGCAGTGCTGAGTTGATGGTCACTACCAATATCCGCTCCCCGTTTAAAAATGAACATCTAGCAGAGAACTTCTATGCCTCCTACTGATAGCGATGTGATCAATCTGATTTTTATATTTTCCACACGGTGACACCCAAGTTGTCTTGTGTATATTGCAATGCTGAAAGAGTGTGCCCCCGATGACTAAGTCATTTGCTAGACAGAAGCTTCCAAACCTCACTCCATTTTCACTCATCCTACTACCAACTCCCATCTTACCCATACATGCCTCAAATCCCTCATTTGAACAGCCCATTACTGCATTAAAGTCTCCAACGCAGATCAAAACATCATGTCTAGGTACCCTTCCTACTCCTTCTTGCAACTTTTCATAAAATGTGTCTTTCCTTTCATCGAGTGCATCATTAGTAGGTGCATAACACACAAACAGACTGATGTTGCCATGATTTGATTTAAACCGTGCGTATAGCAATCGCTCATCTATAGGATCCCACTCACTTAAAGCCTTATTTGCCTTACAACCCAGCAACAATCCTACTCCCTGATAATGCATTCCGTCCTGTCGACCAGATATCAATAAACGTATACCATCCTCCAAATCCAACTTATCGACTCCAGTTAATCTAGTTTCTGTCAGAGCACAAATATCAAGTCCGTAATTTTGAAAAACCTTCACTAACTCATCGATTTTACCGTCATGATTTAGCGTTCTCACATTCCAGTTACCAATTTTAATTGTATTTTTTGCATTGACAAAGGAATTAGATCGTAATTGAGGCAACCGTGAGATTCTTAGCACCCCCTGCCCATTTAAGGGCTGCACGGGACTGGGGGCCATTATTGTTCTTTCAGAGTCCATCAAGGTTTCTTTGGCTAACTTCCTGAACACCTCGCCATTGTGTTGCAATCGCAGTAGGCAGCTAACTTGCCTGATTGCCCACACCCGAAAGACCCAGCTATGCTGTAGCCAGTCACGTGCCGGCATGCTTCCCAGCCATTTCACTCTCAAGGAGTTCCTCTGCCTGAGAAAGCAACCACCCCCCTGCTCCCGAGAGTTCCTCAATAATTCAGACACTGACTTATCTAACTGATCGATAGGTATCAAGCACCTTAAAGTAGCCAGTAAAATTTTAAACTATTTCTTAGCAATATTCCATGATTATGACCCTCGGCTGCCACCGTAACCATGCTGTAATATCAGCAAGAACAAACTTAATGCTACCCACCCTCACCGCACACCCCTTTTTCCATGGCAAAGGAATCCAGTTTATTAGTAAATATTATGGGGTTCACTTGCAGATTTTTTCCATCTATGCTGCTTGGTGACAGTGCAAGCACAGAATTAGAGTGAGCCTTCCGATAATGCAAACCATCATCCCTCCCTCCTTTGCATCAGGCAAAGCCAATTTATTAACCACTTCATTACTGTACCCATTTCTTAGGTTAAGTGTTGTATCCATCTGACCATGTTCTTGAAATTAGGAAAGTTCTGCAATAGTGAGTGGCGCTTCCTGACTATACTAAACTACTCCCGGTAAAAAAAAAAAAAAAAATGTCTCCTACCCTACCAAAATTGACCAAGTTAGCAAGTATATTGTACGACATACGTCCTCCCGATGAACTGGCAAATCTAATAGCTTCTACAGCACCTTTTTGCAGTATTTCTTGTCCATGTTGCTCGGTGACGTCTATTGAACAGTTAGCTAAAGTAATCTTATGTTGCAAGCTCTCTCCAGTCGTTGCCCATGCCCCACATTCTGGAACTTCTAGTTCCTTAACAGAAAATAAAATTCTACCTTAGCATATTCCAGTATTTTTCGGTTATTTATTTACTTGTTTTATTTCGCTTATGCAGCAAGAATTCTTTAGGTTTAGCAAGAGCAAAACTATACAGAAAAGTCATTCCCACCGCCAATGAATTATCATGTACAGCTCTACGGTAGTCTCTTCGTTCAGTGTTTCCAGACATTGTTGGTTGGTGATGCTACAATCATAAAATTACGAAGAGTAACCGTGTATTGCAAAAACTTCACCCCGACCTCTCTCCACATCCTCTTATCAGATCAGTAGATAATCTGACAATTCACTTGCCATCAGTTTCATCCATGTTTTCCGGCTGATGCTACGAGCATATAATCAGAAGGCGAAATCTCACACTGCAAACATTTACCCCCTCTTCTCCATGCCAAACGTGTATCCAGCTCATTGTTTGCTAGTCTGTTTCAAAGTTTCCTGTCCTCGTTGCTCGGCTGAGGTTTTGAGCTTATGATTAGCAAGAGTAATGCATATTTCTAACCGTCACCCAGATACTCCTCCCTCCCTCTCGTAGATAACAGTGTAAGCTGCCGAAAAGGTCAATGAAGTCTGTAGGACATTCGGTCAGATAATATCGGAAGAGAACCCTTTGAATCAGGATAACGTTCATTTTAGTCCATTCATGCTGCTACCAAACAATTTTATTCAACTTGGGAAAGGCCTCTCACAATGATTTGGTTTAATTAAGCTATACCTAACCCCTCTAGTTCCGGGAGTCCCTCCTGAGTTGCATATAATGGTCTGAAGACAGGAAGACAAAAATTATAAACCAAAAGCAACACTTAGCGAGTGCAACATCCGCCAGCACCAGCTGGTGCTGACCTTTGACAGATTACTTTCATAGTGGAAATACTTCATTCTTGCCTAACCCTTACATCTTCCCTCAGTCTAGACTCAGAACAGATCAAAACCGTTTGAGTTGACTTTTCCCAGTGACTTTGACCTTTGACCCTTCTCCGTGATCTTGACCTTAGACTGAATATTCTGAAAATCGAATATATTCTTGTTTTAACCTGAACCATTCCACGAAGGTAGATTACATCAGTTTAAAAAAATTGTTACACTGACCATGCTATTTGACCATGATCTTTGACTTGTTGTTCAAATAAAAAATAGGTCAGTATTACAGGTGATTCTTAGTTCATCCAAGTTTGATGCAAATTAAATAAAAAACTGTTTTAGTTAGTGTTCACGCAGAGACACACTGGTTGAACTTTGTGTAGAAGTCTTGACCACTGACTGATTATTCTCAAAGCTGGCGTCCTTCATTCATGCCTGACCAAGTTTGGTTCAGATCAGATCAAAATCTGCGGACTGAACTATCTATGACTTTGGTACTCGACTTTTCCTTGTGACTTCGACTTTAGACTGTTTTCAAAATTGATTTTTCTTTTTTATTATCGCTTTAACTTGAACCCATTCACACAGCCTGGTTTAAATTGCCCCGTAACCTTGAACCTTGACCCATGGTTAAAAAAAAAAAAAGTTCATTTGCGTCTTGGCTGACAACCATACCTTTCATCAGGTCTGGTTAAATTCGAAAGAAAACTTCAAGTTATTTAGTTGACACACACACACACACACACACACACACACACACACACACACACACACACACACACACACACACACACACACACACACACACACACACACACACACACACACACACAGCGTGCGCGCCACTCAAAGCAAAACACTCGCGTGGTGAGTCAGTTATGTAAAGAGGTCCCCGGGTTCCGTGGGTACATTAGAGGAGCCTCATCAAAGATACAAGCTGTCTGTTGCCTTTTGAATAGTCCTATGTTCCGCGATGAGTCCATAAAACCTTAAGAAGATATTTAACTCTTTCTACACGCTTACATAAATTTATATTTTATTCCTGCTATCTTCTGACAACTTAATGCATTCACATAATTATAAGCGTGTCAATAAGGAAGGGTTAGATGGAGACTTCATTAATTACTTCACGACAAGAAGAATTTGTCGTCTGAGCTACATAATATCCCCAAGAGGTAGGAAGAGTAAAGTAAGAAATACGCCACTGGACTGAACAGTTTTATGCCTAACTGCTCCCTAATGCACTCTCCCAACGTTTGGCCGAATAGGAGTAATTATATATCTTGTTTCAGAGTCCCTTTAAGTGTGCAACAAGAAAAATATTTCCTGCTTACTGTCTTGCGTTCATTTTGAGAATACAACACTTACAGCCCAGCTTCGATTTACTTAACCAAAGAGGATTCATGCTGGGTCGAAAACGTTATATCCACACAATGAATGTTATGTATATTCCGTATGTAGCTGTTATTCCTTTCTGAGTGACTGTAAACAACGCTCACGCCCTTCATGTTTCTAGTTCATCATATTAACTATAATACGACACCAGATGCAGTGGGTTAACCCCTGGAATCAGGTGGCGTATCAAACAGCACTGTATATTCTTTCTACCAGTATCTCTAAACAGTTTAGAAGAGAACACAAGAAGTGACGGTGTCAGTGAAATTTGAAACTAACCTCTCTAGTTCGAAAGTCTCTCTTAATCCCGTTAGATTCGTCTGATGGTAGCAACAATGAAATAAACTCTTTCTTGTAGTAAAAGAGTTAAAGCAAATACTACACGCAGCCTATTGTCTAAACGCCACATAAAACAAAAAAAATAAATTAGAATAATACCTCCTCGGAATGAGTGGCTTAAACCCTTCCCTACGATGGCGTCTTTATATTCATACTCTTAAGTGTGTTTTGTGACGTACTGATTAAAGGGTTGCGTTTGATATTTTCACTTACCTGCCCTTTTAGACTTGTGGTTTTGAGAGTTAACTATAACAAAATTTTTTAGCGTTGCTACTGCGAAATTACGAGGAAAGGATGACACTGAGCTCGATAAGTGACGAGAGCCAATATTTACCTTGTCATTGCCCTGCATACACCTAGGTATGGCCTTCAGGGTATATCCAAACTGTTGCATTCACCTGAGGGAGCTTCTAGTAGGCTAAAGGTTATGTCTAGATTTTTCAACCCTTTGACTATAAAACAGAATTCTCCTCTGCAAGTGAAAATCATCTCCCAGGATTAGATATCTTGGTACGTCGATAGAGAAAGAAAATGTTAAAAGAGTATAGACGTGAATTTGATGTATATGTGTCTCCTCTTTCCTTTTCGTAATACAGATTCTATTTTTTCCAGAATTTTTCTTAGCTGACCCTGGCTATGCTAAGAAAATTTAAATAGCTGGATTAGATTTCATTTATGTTGCTGCCTCATATATATATATATATATATATATATATATATATATATATATATATATATATATATATATATATGTGTGTGTGTGTGTGTGTGTGTGTGGTGACATGTGGAGATGTAGGAGGACTACTGGGCCCCAAGGAGGACCACTAGGACTTGGGAATAGTCACTGAAGCCTTCGCCCAGAAGTCGAACACGCCAAATATATATATATATATATATATATATATATATATATATATATATATATATATATATATATATATATATGCTGATATCCACAAAGAAGAGAGAACACGAAATATTCCGAGCGCTTTCGTGTATTCACTTTTTCAGGGGAGACCACTTTCCTCTTCCCTGACGATGTGAATACACGAAAGCGCCTTTGTATATTATATTAAAAGAAAGTTTGTTGAATCACGGTTTCTCCTGTACCCAACTCCGTTCTCGTGCAAAAGATATATATAGATTGAGCCGGTGACGGTTTATATCTAAGGGATGGTTGGGGTTGATTGCTCATGTAATGCCACTCAGAGATGAGTGAGGCTGGTCACTCTCATCTTAAATGTCGGAACCAACTCCCTAGCCCCGGGCTCCTACTCTCCTCATGGGGCAATGTAGGATTAGATGATGGATGGATGGATGTCATTTTCCAAGGAGGTTATGTTTTACCCCACGTTTGTTTGTTTGTTTGCCTGTCTTTTGGCAGCTTTGCTCAAAATGTTATGAATGGATTTTGTTGAAATTTTGTGGAATGGTGGGGCATAGTCCAAGGAAGAACTTGTTAAATTCTGGGCCGGATCCGAGTCCGAATCAAGAGTATCCCGTACAATATATCCAAAAGTTCCCAGTGAATTTCAATGAAATATTGTGGAAAGGTTGGCCATGGACCAAGAAAGAACTGATTAAATTTTGGGGAGGATCCAGGTCAGGATCCGGGACCTATATCCATGGATCCGAATCCTTTTTAATAGCACTGGGGGAGGTATGAGCTCTCCGAGCACTTTCTAGTTTATATTATTTCTCTGTTTTTTCTCTAACTTCACTAGGCTTTTAGATAATTGTTGATATATAATTTATGTATATAACGGTCTAAAAATAATGAGAACAAGACAGCAACACAGAAACATCAGTTAATTAAACATCAGAAACCCTGTGGATGATTACGACTCAGTAGAAAAGGGGCGTAGGTAGTTGCGGTCCCGTTGCCGACTAGGATTTTCATCGGTACGATATGGCGCTACCGGTTTGTGTTTTACTGTACTTTGACCACCGTATTCCCGTCTACCCACCTTCCTTGCTTAGCTTGGTGTGTTCCCTGCCACAAACTGCCACATAATTCCCACACAATACCCGTCTTGCTATGGTAAACCCAAAACCAGCACGTTCTGTCTCATTTCACACAACTTTTAAGTCCTTTGTATTCAACCCGGTTTCCAGATTGGATGGGTGAGGGGTGTCGGGTGGGGCTCGGGGGTAGTGATGGTTAGAAGATGGGAATGGAAGCAGGGGTGTTAAGGTGAGGGTGGAGAGGGAGTAAGGGTGAGAGAGAGGGCGATTAGGATAAGGATTAGGAGTGAGGGTGAGAGAGAAGGGAGTGGGGGAAGAATGAGAGTGGAGATGGGATTGGACGGGAAGGAAAAGTTAGGATAGGAAAATGGAAAACAGGTAGGGGGAGGGGGTAAGGGTGAGAGCGGAGTGTGGGGAAGGAAGTCAAAGGAGTGTGGGTGAGGGTGGTATTGAACGTGAGGATGGGAGTGACAGTGGGTATAAAGGATAGGTTAAAGTAGGGGTGGGTATCGGACAGGTCAGTCGGCGGAGGGAGGAGTGGGTTGAAGGGGAGGCTGGAGAATGGAAATTGTAGTAGTAGTAGTAATAGTAGAAGTAGTAGTAGTAGTACTAGTAGTAGTAGTAGTACTAGTAGTAGTAGTAGTACCAGTAGTAGTAGTAGTACTAGTAGTAGTAGTGGTAGTAGTCTGGAAGAAGATGGATGATGGAGACAAGGTGTGAGATGAAGGATGAACTTAGGAGTGGGATCTGAGAGTGAGAATGAGAGTAGGGGTGGATGTGTGTGTGTGTGTGTGTGTGTGTGTGTGTGTGTGTGTGTGTGTGTGTGTGTGTGTGTGTGTGTTGGGGGGGTGGATGGGGATGGAACTGAGAAATAATGCTGGTAGGGTAGGGTTATGGAAGGAGGTGGGAGTGGGGGTAGTAGTAGCAATAATAGTTGCAATCCCATACCTAGCCGAAAGTGAAACCAATGGACTGCAGGCCCTTGTTCTGAAGTTCGCCATAATCATTTTGAGACAGGAAGGTGATTGAGGGACGTTTATGTAGCCAGGCAGTTCCATCGCCCAGTCATTCTGATTATCGATGTCATCACGTGAAAGCGTCTCTCTCCTGCACCCGGAAATGAGGTGCAGGATGGAAGCGATAGTTGTGATTGGTTCGATGGGAGGGGTAGGGAAAAAGTGGAGTAAAGGGTAGAAATGAGAGAGGAAGATAGATGAAGATTTGGGTGGAGATAGAAAAGAGGGTACAGGACGGAAATGAGAGTGAGGATGGTTGTGAGATGAGGGTGATGGTAAGAATGGGAGTGAGGGTAGAGATATGAGTGAGGGGTGGATGTGGGTAGGGATGACGGTGGATGGAGTGGGAACTGTGATATGGTACCCTGGCTTTGTTTACCCAGGCTGTGTTAATTATCATAAAACCAAATGATTCACAGAGTTCTACCTTTAAACAACACCTTTATGTTGCAATGAGGGTTCTTTCACTACGCTTGTGCGATCCCTGCATGCCTTGTCTATTAACACCTTCACCCTGAAGACGTGATTTTTAGTTTATTTTTGCTATATCCAAGCAGTACTAATCAACCTATGAGACAAGTTTAGAATATATGGGATTACAGACGGCCTTTATTTACCCTCTTCAGTACTAAGAGGCTTTCCTAGGTTGAGTAAATTATTGGTTGCAGCAAGAATGGAATTAAAACGTGCCATCGAAATCAAGGAGTTAATTTTTTCACTATGAGGACGTCCTGTCTAATGTATTTTACTTACTCCAGACGTGTGTGTGGTGTTAAGGGGAGACCCATTATAATGAAGGAATTGATGAGGGCTACGAGTATATCTGACCCCCCCTCCAGTTTGAAATCTCTCTCCAGTGCAGAATAAAACCGCCTGGCATTAGCAAGAACAAAATGCCAAGGCCGTCATTGCACTGAATGGGTTAAGTTGTGCATGAAGCACCCGTGTGTTGAATCATCTTTCCTTTTTTGTCAGGCCGTTTAACCTTTCTCTCTGATGCCATATATATTTTTCTAGTTTGTTCTGGCTACCAAGAGATAATTTCAACAAGAATCGGTGCCAAAGCACAGCAAACCTGTCCTCGGCAGTCATTTAAGTACTGACGTATAATCAACAGGTTATCCAGTTAAAGATGTCACATATCAAATTTGGAGTAAATCGGATGAAAACTGACGATTTTATGTCCTTTTGAAATTTTATGCCCGACTCAACTGACACTGACCCCCCTACCCTGACCCCACTGATGCAATGAGGCAAATTTTAAATACGCGCCTTTAGGTTTTGGTTCCATGTCGATATGGCGAATTTGAAAGGAGTTATGGCGGGGGAAAAAAAAAAAACCCTTTTTGGGCCTACAGCCTGAGCCTTGGCCTAATTTGGCCCCAAATTTAATAAGGTGATCAGAGTGTCATAGCCCATCATCCCTGCAATTTTAGTCAAAATCGCACCAGTAGTTTTCGCGTAAACTTGTTAACAGACAGACAGACGGACAGACACACAAACGAACAAACAGTCAGATAAACCAAATGAAAATATTACCCGTCCCCGAGCTCCTCCGGGGCGGGGACGGGTAATAAACTTGGAAAGGAT
>NC_136958.1:9601799-9611799 GCF_032717465.1 Coenobita brevimanus
ATTGCATTACACCTTTGAATTTTCTTTTGTATTGTAAACTGAGTAAATAAGTGGGAGAGCCTGTTTTGTACTTCTGCTACTGCATCAAACAGTAAATCTGCTACAATTCCTTCATCTCTTGGGGCCTTCCCTCTTATCGTATTTTAAAGAGTAATGTTTACTTCTTGTGTTACCTCAGGTATTTCACTTGAGTCAACTGAAAAGTTAGCCGTTGGTACTATTGCATACAGTCCTCTGTAAAAATGTTCAGCTTTCTTCACCATGCTTTCTCTGCATTCAGTGAATTATAGTGAGTTGTATTTCGTGTTGGTGTTGTAGCAGGAAAGGGTGGCGCTATCACAGCAATTATATTTTCATTCCTTGCAACGTACACAATGATATTCATACAGGCCAACACGCAAGAAACTGAAGGAAAGAGTGAAGTAACACAAGCAATCTGTAATCGCCAAGGATCCAAACGGCATTTTTAAACACAAACACGGAAAAGATCATTATATTAACATGATGAAGTTAAGATTATTTACTGATGTGGTTGCACCAGCGAAAGACTTCTTGCTGAATCTACTCTTACAGGAGTTACTGATAACACAATGACTGAAAATAATGACCTTTACAAAAGATAAGATAGTGTAAAGCCTACTACTAAGAGATAAAAAAAAATCGATCATATTATGACTTCATGTCCTTGCGTTGTAAGCTTAGACCAGATTAGTGTATAAATAGAAAAGCAGATAATGACATTTCCCCCCAGGTGTATAGTGTGGTATGGTAACATTTTGTTTTGACGAGAGTGACTTAGTCCAGGTCATTATTCTCTCAGTATGTCGCCTACTTTTTTTTTTAGGTGCGTGTTTTTTTACCCGATATATATTTAATACTTTTATACTGTAACTTTGGTGTAATGCAGAAGGTCAAATATACAGATATGCCATACTGATATAGGTTTTGAGAGAGAGAGAGAGAGAGAGAGAGAGAGAGAGAGAGAGAGAGAGAGAGAAGGAGGGGGGGAGAATAGGTGAGTAAAAAAGAAAATAAAATGAATGATACGTATTTAGTTTATCCGGGTTGGAATGCTATTGTATGACGGAGAGAGAGAGAGAGAGAGAGAGAGAGAGAGAGGTATAGATATAGATATATAGATATACACTTGTCAGTATGCTGTCCAGTAGGGCGTAGGGTCATTGGGCGAAGTGTAACTGATAAACAGGCACACTTCAGGTTTTACACAATGGACCTCCCTAATTTTAAAAATGGAAACAAAAATTCACTGTAAACAAGTGTCATACCTCCTTTTCTTAATGTGAAAATTGTGAATATCGCTATTTAGCTATCACTTTTGGACACATAATTTCCCAAGGTCTTCAGGCCTCATTTCTCCTACCCTTTCAGGTCTCCTGGCCACTATAGTGGCTTTCTCGGTAGGGGTCTCCTAGCCACTCCTGTGGCAGCATATTTAGGCATGAATGAAAATTGTTGCGTGAGGCTGGTGAATGAAATAAGGATACGAGCAGCTCCCCAGACCCTTCTGCTTCTACTAGGCATGCGCAGATCGCAATATTTTAGTTTAAACTGTCTGGGAAGAACTAATCATGGTGGGGGGTTGGGTTGCATGTATTGGTTTTAATATACTGTTGATCTGGCAATATTTTTTTACTATTTTAGTATCTGACAGTTCTTTTAGCAAAAGAATATTGCCTGCAATATATTTTACTGCCCTGGAGGATACATAGCTCTCACCTCCCTCCTCCCTTTCACATCCCCCTTCCTCCACCCCCCTACCTTCCACCGATTCCCCACCCCTCTACCTCCCACCCTTCCACCCTCCACTCTTCCTCCAATCCCCCACCAACTACTATTTCCACCCTCCTATCTCCCACCGATCCCCCACCCCTCTACCTCCCACCCTCCACTCTCCCTCCAATCCCCCACCCCCTGCCTCCCGCCTACGAACATAGCTGACGCGTCACAGGCAAGCAAGAGATTTCCGCATTGTATGTCTCAATAATTATTCATTTCTTGGGTGTTAGAGTGTCTGATTGAGGGAAAATATTTACAGATTTATGATTTTAGGTTTCTAAGGTTATTTCTGTAGCTTTTTATACACGTACCATGCATTTATTTGTTACCAGGCGGACATACATGTGAAGCGAGTGTTGCCTTTTTCATTGACAAATGACTTTTAGTGTCTCCTTAAATTTTTCTGATTTGTATTTCATGAGTTTCTCACATTTCCTGGTTATACTTATAACACCATCAGTTTTGAGAAATAACAAATATTTTATCACTGTCTCTACTGCTGCCTGTAAATACACAGGATGATATAGTTAGCAACAATAAACTAAACATACGTACATACAAAAGGCAAGCTCGTAGGCTTACCCCCAAGTCCTCGCCCCCACAGCCTTGGACAGTACTAAGCAAAATAAGAGCAAAGTAAAATAAATTAGTCAGTAGTAACTAGCAAGTAAGTGATAGTTTTATATGGATCTTGTAACTGTTTAGCGTGTTTTTTGTAAAGAAAACATCTCAAGAATCATTCACAAATTGCGTGAGATATAATGTGCATATAGTATTGCACTGTTTTTTATGAAAAAAACATGGAAACAAACAATGCAATCATGTCGCCTAAGCACCAAGAAATCACCTACCTACAGAGATGGCAATACTCACTACACTACCACACATCACTTGCTAAGCAACTTCCCATCATTTTTGCAGCACTTGTATAGTGAGTAGAGCTCTAATGTTTTATAGGCAGATGTGTATTACTTCCTTGTGCATGAATATATTTTTTTCTTTATTTGCAAACCCTGACTTTTTTCAAAAAAATACGTCTCTCAATCGTGACCTTGGGACCTATTTGAGACCTGAAAGGGTTAAATTGTCCTATGCTGTGTAACAAAGTATTTCTTTATTCATTTTTTGGGTCTTGTTAGACTCAGTTTTTCATGCTGATTCCGATGGTGTATACTTTGTTTGTCTGTCTCTAGGTTTTTGTCAACAATTGGTAATTGTTTATTTCCAGTCTTCTTACTCTGCGCCGATGTAATGGTTGACGTATCGCTTACCACATCACACACACACACACACACACACCATCTTCATCCATACTGATGTCACTGATGTGACCATTACTGTGTCATGCAACGCGGATCGAATCAGTTTATTCGATGAGCTAGTCTCACGTTGCCAGTTTGGCTGGTCGATGTGTTTTTGAGCTGTTCCTTAAGGTGTTTCCACTGATGAGGATGACCAGTAAACGTTTTTGCAAGCTGTCAGCCGATACATTTTTTAATGTATGTGGAGAGCATATTGGATTGAAGATGATCAAACAAAATCCACCTTGATACCAAAATTGCTCCTGCATACAGAGCATATTTTGGCATGGCAATGGGTGATCAAGATAAGGACTGGGCTCCGCACTACGCACTTGAAGCTTGGCTACAAGGAGAGAGAAAGAAGATGCCTTTTGCAGTTCCGAGAATGTGTCAAGAGCCTTCGAATCACCACGACATTTGTTATTTTTTCATGGTTGATAAAAGTGGTGCGAAGAGCATTTAGGGCAGAAAGAACATTGTATATCCAAATTTGTCTTCTTCGATCTCTCTGGTGCCTTACAGTGATGAGCTGGTGATTCCCGTCCCTCCTGCGGACACAGAAGTTGTCTCTGACCATGAGGACATCGTTGATGACGGAGGGGAAAGTGATGATGAAACGTATGTTAGAGAATGTTCCGGAAACACTCCACACTTTCCCAATCAGCAAGAACTGGAGGACTTGGTCCGAGATTAAGGGCTCACCAAGTCCACTGCTGAGCTGCTGGCATCACGTCTAAGTGAATGGAACTTGTTGGATCCCAGTTGCAAGTTGAGTCATAGGAATCGCCACGGCAAGCTTTCATCCTTCTTCAGATTTTTTGAAGAAACCTCGTTGTGTTATTGTTTAGATGCTAAGGGTCTGTTCCACGCCATGGGAGTGGATTACAAGGCCTCAAAATGGCTACTCTTCATAGACAGTTCCGTGAAGAGCCTAAAAGCTGTACTTCTGCATAGCAGCAACGAACTCCCATCAATTCCGGTTGCTTATTCTGAAATGAAAGAAGGTTATGAGAATGTGAAGATTTGTCTGACAAAGATCAAGTACGCAGATCACAACTGGGAGGTTTGTGGGGATTTCAAAATGATTTCGTTCCTACTTGGAATGCAAGGCGGTTATACGAAATACTCATGTTTTTTATGCTTGTGAGACAGCCGGAGCACTGAGAACATTTCGTGAGGAAAGACTGGCCTCTCAGAGTCTCACACCAGGCTCGTGCAATGTTTTGAGAGCTCCACTGATCTCCAGAGAGATGGTATTGCTTCTGCCGCTACATATAAAACTTGGTCTTGTAAAACAAGTCGTGAAAGGATGGCGATGCGTTTCTGCATATTCGATCAATGTTTCTCAAACTGAGCATGGCAAAGGTGACAGCTGGCATATTCACCAGGCCACAAGTTCGAAGAATGCTTGCAAGTCGTGAACTCCAGGGTAAAATGACCAATGCTGAAGAGTGGACTTGAAATGGTTTCAGAGGGGTTGTGGAAGATTTTCTTGGCAACCAAAGAAGATCAGATTCCGCACAGCTCGTCGATGACCTGATCGGCTCATTCCACAATCTTGGTTGCAGAATGTCAATCAAATTGCACTATCTGCATTCCCACCTTGATTTCTTCAAAAGCAACTTGGGTGCAGTCAGTGAGGAGCATGGCGAATGATTCCACCAGGACATTCTGCTGATGGAAACCAGATATCAGGGCAGGTGGAACGAGGCGATGATGGACGATTACATTTGGAGGATTGCTGCGCTACTGTCATCACAGTTACAGAAGAAAGTCAAGATCAAAAATGCATTTCTAGATACTATGTGCCCTGCATTCCTTGTGATGTTATATTCATAATATACACCAGGAAATATATAAATTCTTTGACATTCTCAACATTCTTGAAATGATACCAAGTTGCAGTTCTTGTCCTTGTATGATACATATATTGTTGCATAATTCCTATAACTATAGATTTACACAAAAACAAATAGCACAGTCGGAATCTACTCATTGACACTGATCAGAAATAGCGTAATAATCAACATAAATAAAAAACTGGTTTAAGTTTGTTACACATTATATATATAAAATGTTTTTTGTGGGATAGAAGTGTAGGTAGCGACTTTTAGTGAGTAAATGATGCATTAAAGTCTTGTTTAGTTTTGTAGGATGGCGAAAAAATAACGGGACTTGAGTACCGCTCTAATGTAGCTATCTCTTGCAGCCTTTCCATAAACTGCTCCAGATGCTTCTGTTACCATCATCACAAAGCGTTCCACACCTAGTATCTGGATAATAAAGGGCTCTTCACTGATTTTGCTGAGATCTTCATCAGACAAGTGCATCGCTATTGGTGGTCCCGTTATGCACCCTTCAACTGGTGGAAGTAAATCTTTCAAATTGCTCGCACTTCGATTGATCTTTGGTCGCCTGTATTCTCTGATACGTTGTTGTGTATGGTTATGTGCTTGTCGAATGATTTTGGTTCTGACTATGGTCGATTTCCGATTTGCATGATCTATATCTGCTAGCATTGCCAATAAAACATTTTCAAGGTGTGCCCAAAAGGCATTTTCTTTGGATCACCTGCCAAGCAACAGTCTCACTGTCAGGTGGCAGTAAATGCAGTAGCTAGATTTCTCCAGCAGATGTTTTGGGCCATCTGTGTACTTTGGATGACAGTTACTGCTGAACCCCATGAGTCCATATTGGCACACGACAAACTCTGAAAGTGAGCAGAGTTCATCACTACTCTGTTCCGTTGCTATAAAAACCAACAAATTCTGCTGCCAGTCGTAAGCCATCTTGCATGTGATATTGGCTCAGGCTTCTCTTATAGGAGATCTCCATCCAAGACACTAGCCCTATGGTACAGCTTTGATTATTTTATAGAGGTGGGCTTGATCACGACTGAATTCATTAAGGTCAACATCTGGAAGAAGAAGAGGCTCTTTAGCAATACACTGAATACCTGAAGAGGTAAGTTGCACTCTTTCACACTTAGGCAAAGCTTTGCCAATTGGACTTTTTCACTGTGTTGCATTTTCGGTTGGACCTATGAATTTCTTGCACAAGGGGCTAAGTGGAAGTTCATTTAAATGCAGACTGCAGATGAACCACTGCAAAGGACGACCAAGGCGGCACTCGAGCTGGTGAATGGCTCCATTTTTCCATCCTGTGTTTGTGGTTGTGCTATCGGCCCCCACTACAATTTTCTTATCTGTAATATCCATTTCTTCAACCAGATTCTGAAGTCTTCTGCTGTGGCAGTGGTATTTCCTCGAGTCATTGTCAGATGGTCTAGATAGAAGGTTTCATAACACATAGTGGCCTTCAATTTCCTTTATCCCATACCACTTGCTCCCCTTTTTCTCCTTGATTTATATCATGTCTCTTCATCCATCAAAAACAAGAGCAGTGATTTCCTCATCCTAGCAGGTTGCTGCTTTCCTTAGATCCCTCCTTACCTTCTGTTGTTCTCTCCATACTTTGTGATGGTCGATTACGTTTCTGTGATCTCCAGAACTAATGATGCCATAGTCAATTAATGTAGCGGTACCGATGGCTGCAGCAGCCCTATTCGACACACAGTACCGATCTGCTTCCTAAGCCAATGTGGGAATTCGTGTAATGTTCCTGTTTCTCTGCATGGCAATATCGCCCATCCACTCATCTTCAAAACTTTCTTCACTTTTGGCTGATTTTGCTAGAGTTAATTCGACCACACCTGCAGAGGATGCTACCTCTCTCCTTTTCCTTTTTTCTCTCTGCTTTCCTTGTCTTTCTTGCAGCCGATCCTCTCTTGCCTTTCTTCACTTCATGATGGTCACCTCCCAATCTACTCCACCGATTTGCATATTCCGCGTGGTTCTCCGGTAGATTAGAACGACATGCTGTCGTCGTGGAACTTTCATCTCCTTTTCACAGCGTCACTCAGACAGACCATCACACTGGCAAGCAGCTGCATCAAACAAATGATTAAGTTCTTCAGCAAAAGTTTTGGATTTTGCGGCCTATATGCCTTGTTTAGATGCACATGCTCCTTCTTCCATCAAACAAAGGAGTTTCATCATCACATTATTGATTTACTGTGTTGGAATGTTTGCACGTCTCCAAAGGAAAGTAAATGTTTGGGCTTTGTCTGGAATAACACTCCTATTGTTGGTATATTTGTTCTTCAAGAGAGGAAATGTCTTGCCACTTGTAGATGGGCTTGAAGTTCAGAGAGAGGAAGATCTGACTGTGAAGAATCAAAGTCAGTGTGTTTGACAGTTGCTCGTGTTCTTTGCTTGCTCATTTTAACAGTAAAACTTAGTATCACAACACAAACCTGAAAAATAATTGAATTGGCATGAAAGGTAACAAAAAAGCATGAGAACATACATGAGAATGTCAAAAGAAATTGAATTTCATCCACTTCTATATGCCTAAGCAAAAGTCTGAAAAAAAAAAAAAAATACACTGCATTCACACACAATTACTTTTCTGGGCTTCAAATATGGTTCTAGAGACTTCTAAAAGTTCATATTATTCTTTTTTTTTTCCCCACTGTTTTCTGGTCAGATGGATAACATATGGGTCAAATGTTTTCTCAGATCTCAGTGTGTAAAGCACTCCGAAGTAACGGCTGCAGTGTGATTTTTGTGCGTATTTAATCGCAGAAAAGGAAATGATCCGCGTATGTCAGATAAGTTGAGGGTTCATTATCGAATTGCAGCCGGTCAGTTGCATGAAACCAGAAATGTGCCTCCTGATAGGTCGCGACACTACACTCTCACTACAGCTATGTGGTTCTCCGAAAACCTCAAATCACTGTTGACATACATCCGTATGTACAATTTTACTATGTATTCGAAGGAAATTACATTTTATTTTTGTTTCTATGCATGTTTTTATTAATTCTGTGTTAAATTCACTCAGATATTTAGAATGGAATGAAAATTTATTTAATTATTGGCATCTAACACACGATACTGAAAGGTTATATAATCTCTCTCCCGCCAGAATGCACATGTCGAATACATGGACCCGCCAGACGGCATATGACCCATTCAGCGGCTGAAAAGTCCGTGGAAGTTAGTCATCACCCCTTACTCTTGTATTACGCTGAAGATGTCTCGGTATTCCACACTGCTGTTTCCTATGGAGATATACCCCCCCCCTTACACACAGATAGATAGACAGATAGATAGATAGATGTTATAGATAAATACCTTACACACAGATAGGTAGACAGATAGATAGATAGACATATGTTATAGATAAATACTGTAAAATAGAAAGGACAATTTATCTGGTCCTAAAATAAAGTTTCAACCATATCATTAAATGCTGTAAAAATTATGAAGCTTTCCACGTTATATATACGAGTCCCAAGGTTGTCATTTAGTCTGTAAAGAGAGAGAGAGAGAGAGAGAGAGAGAGAGAGAGAGAGAAGAGAGAGGAGATGAGAATTCGTGTGTGTGTGTGTGTGTGTGTGTGTGTGTGTGTGTGTAAAGCAGACAGAAACTACGAGGACACACACACACACACACACACACACACACACACACACACACACACACACACATCATAATCGCTTCATCTTTGAGCACATCCTACATTCTCTCTCTCTCTCTCTCACACACACACACACACACACACACACACACACACACACACACACACACACACACACACAATGACGATCAAGGAACGTTCATTGACAGTATTATCACTAATTGGACAAAGAGAAATTATTCGTGATTTCTGGATCGGAATGTAATTAGAACATGACCATCTGGGGACATGCAATTAGGAGAGAGAGAGAGAGGGGGGGGGGAAGGAATGCAAGAAAGATGGAACGGAAGGAGGAAAGAGGAAGACAAGAAGGATGAAAGGAAATAAGCCAAAAATGGAGAATGGAAGGGAGAAAGAAGAGGAAATGGCTAAGAGATGAATCAAATTATGAGTGGATAGAGGAGATAATAAGAGTGATGGGGGCGGGGGAGTGGGGGGAAAGCTGAAGAACAGAAATGAAGATGGATGATTCTCTGAGGCATGTACACACGAGGTTTACTATGAGATGATAGAGGAGAGTGTGAAGGAAAGATAGGAGGAAGAGGTGAGGGAATAATAAAAAAAAGAAAAAGAAAAAAGAAGAATCAAATAGATGAAAGAAGGAAGGAGGTACGGGTGGAAGGATGGAAGGAAAAATGGTAATGGCTGGAAGGACTGAAACATGATTATCTGGGTCACGGTTTAGGCGAGGAAGGAGAGAAGGAAAGGAGAGAGGAAAGAAAAAGTCAATTAAGGATGAATGAAACGGGAAAGATATGAAAGGAGATAATGAAGGAAGGAAGGCTGGAAGAGAGGAAGAAGGGAGGAAAGCATGGAAGGAAGGAGAAGGGAGCAAAAAGGTGGAGAAAGGGAAGAAGTGAGATAATGAAGGACAGAAGAAGGTTAGAAGGAAGGAGGAAAGAGGGAAGACCCAGAATCCGATCTTCTGGGATACAAAGCTGATTAGGAGAATGGGAGGAGGGAACTGTGAAGGAAGGAAGGAAAGAAAGAAGAGGGGAGCAGGCGTGGAAATAAATAAATGTAAAGCTGTACAACGAGACTAGGAAGGAAGGAGAGAAAATGGAGGATGATTGACATAATGACAAGGGAAAAAAAATGCCAAGGGGAGGAAAAGAAGACTATGATGAAATAAGTAAGGGGAAGGAGGAAGTAGGAAGGACAGCATGTTAGAGTGTGGGAAGAGAAAGAGGTAATGATGGAAGGAGGATGGATAGATTAAAGGGAAAGCAGAAAGAATGGAAGCAGAATCATTAGGGGTGCACGTTTGAGAGAGACATGGGAAGAAGTGATAAAAGAGGGAAGGAAAGAAGGAAGTAAGCTGAGGAAATGAGTAGATGAGTCAAATGAAGAGAAGTAAG